>NW_026882700.1:0-42612 GCF_032173495.1 Musca vetustissima
CCTCAAAATTTCTGAACATGTAATATGCGTTTATCTTAAGAACGGTTTCAGATACCGTTTTCGAAATTTGCCTGAATAACGAAGGTGTCAATATACACCATCCATACAAAAATGAGCATGGTACGATCAACGGAAATGCACTTTTTACTGCATTTTAAAAATCTGCATATTGAAAATTTAAAATATTTTGTTTGTAGACTCTAAATATGCTGAAAAGATTTTACAAAAATTACCACCATTACAGAAAACAGCGAATCATTTAATAAATACTATACAACTACTACAACATGGACATTTCACACTTTTTTGTACTGTTAATGCGATCATATGAAAATACCAGGTTTTACCTAATTATACCCTTCACCACACTGTGGTACAGGGTATTATGTCTTTGTGCATATGTTTGTAACAGGCAAAAATAATCGAGATAGACCCATGGTTCCTTTTGAGAATATGCATAGAATCACTTTCTGAGTCGATTTATGTATGTCCGTCTGTTCGTCCGTCCGTCCGTCCATGTATTTTTGTTAACAAAGTACAGGTCGCATTTATGATCCGATCTGGATGAAATTTGGCACAGGTCACTTAATTGGCCCAAAGACGAACCCTATTGAAATTGGAGAAAATCGGTCCACGTTTAGGCATAGCTCCCATATAAGGGTACCCCCCAATTTTCGGTATTTTGGGGTTCTTGAGCGCGTTTTTTAACCGAATACGCTGAAATTTGGTACATTGGGTTCTTATTGGGTACTAAATGTCCCCACAAAAAATTATAAATATAGGTCCATTTTTTCGGGTAGCCTATATAAGGGCTACCCGAAAAAATGGTACCCCCAGTTTTCGGTATTTTGGGGTTCTTGGGCTCGTTTTATAACTGAATTCTCTGAAATTTTGTACATTCGGTTCTTATTGTGTACCAAATTATTCCACTAAAAATTATAAATATAGTTCCAGTTTTTCTGGTAGTCCCCATATAACGGTACTCCCAAATTTTTGGTATTTTGGGGGTTCTGATCGTATTTTTCGACCGAATTGACTTTAATTTAGTACATCGAGTTCTTATTAGGTAGCAAATATGTCCACTAAAAATAATAAATATAGGTCCACTTTTTCGGGTAGCCCCCATATAAGGGTACCCCCCAATTTTCGGTATTTTGGGGTTCTTGAATGCGTTTTTCAACCAAATTCTTTGTAATTTGGTTTTTTTGTAGTCGTATACGGTAACAAACCTCCCTCCTAAAAATTACTAATATTCGCCTCCTTTTAGGGGTGGTCCCCTTATAACCACCTTTTTATACCCTTCACCGCACTGTGGTATAGGGTATTGTGTCGTTGTGCATATGTATGTAACAGGCAAAAATAATCGAGATAGACCCATGGTTCCTTTTGTGAATATGCATAGAATCACTTTCTGAGTCGATATATGCATGTCCGTCCGTCCGTCCATGTATTTTTGTTAACAAAGTACAGATCGCATTTATGATCCGATTTGTATGAAATTTGGCATAGTTTCGTCCGATTTCATGTAACTAGTGCACCAAACTCCCAATAGTGGTCCGACTAAAGCAATATTTTGCACAGAGTACTGAATTAGGTCCCGACTGATGTATGAGAAATTTTGTTGGAATCGGTTCAGATTTATATCTAAATATGCTATTTATAGTTTCGTCCGATTTTATGTAAATGGAGCAACATACTGCCAATATTTATTCGATTGCACAGTTGTCGCAATCACAAAATTTTTGGTCAAAATTATTTTTTTGAAGTTTCATATTTTTATAATTTTTTTGCGCGGAATAATAAAAAACACTTCAAACCATCAGAAAATAATTGGTTTTTCTAAATACCATTAATAGCCGCTCGTTGGTGTAATGCTAAAGTTGAAAATTTTTTGTATAAAAAATAGAACAAACTGTGTGCTGTAAAATATATACTTTTTGGTGTGCTGTGTGGTCGAATGGGTATACGAAATTCAGACCAAAGTTATTATGAATCTGGAAGCTGATAATAAGTGCTTTCATAATATATAAAGAAAGAACGAAGAAAGTTGTAATATCTGGGTAGGGAGATAAAAGTTTGTGTGTATATTGAAAATTATTTTTTACAAATATTTTTGAAATCTTCTTAAACTTTAGAAAAAATGTAAAAATATCGTCTCCTCCAAAAAAATTTTGGAAGCTGGCAGGGGTATGTACTATCATATTCAGATGAAATACTTTGCCTTATTTTGCCTTTTTTAGAAAAAAATGTATTTTTCTACTTTAAGTTGAGTGAAATTTGTTATAAATTGATGTTTTTATTGTATATAGTATTGAACTGAAAATGTGGGATAAAGAAAAAGTTTCATCCGATTTTTCTTAAAATTGATATTTAAGGTTTTAATAGTATAAAAAACATTTCTGCAACATTTTTTGAAAATTGGCCCACACTGTGACATAGCCGTACCGTCCGATTTAAGATATTTTAAAGATGCTGCTGAATGCAGAAACAAAATATATAAAAATGACAGATTATTACACGCTATTTAATAGAGCAATGGATACATCTGATCCACTTATATCATCTATACGCCTAAACGCCCACTTACAAGAAAGAAATCGGTTAAACCTGCCATCTGAAGTAATCGAATTGTTAGTTTGTGAACTAAACTGTGAATTACGGCCCGCGAATGATACTGGTTGTGATGAAACCACAGATGAAGAATTCGAAAAAGAATATGGCGATGAAAATATATTTCTGGAAATCGAAATATCTACATATATTCAATAATTAATTAATTTAAAACTTAATAGAGTTCTTTTATTTTCTTTACTTAATAGTATAAAACAACCTTCTTATGCCTGTTTTAAATCATACTTTTATAAAAAGAGTAAATTTTGAATTATGTTTACCGCATTTTATTTTGTTTTACAACTCATGTTTGTACTAAAACATCACATTTTGTACCCTACCATTTGTATGCTTTGCATATCTAAAAACCTAATAAATAGTACTATATTGTACCTTATGATTGCAGAAACGCGTTTTAACGGATTTGCAATAAATATTAATATTATTATAATAAATATTAATCTATTTATAAACGAAAAGTATACATTATGTTGTATTAAATAATTTTGGCCAAAAAAAATTGAATTGGGACAACTGTGGATTGAGACAAAATTTTGCACCGCGTACTAAATTAGGTCATTGATGAATGCGAAGTTTTGTTGAAATCGGTTCAGATTTAGATATAGCTCCCATATATAGTTTCGTCCGATTTAAGGTAAATTGCGCACCAAACTCCCAATATTGGTCCGATTGAAGCAAAATTTTACACAGAGTACTTAATTAGGTCCCGACTGATGTATGCGAAATGTCTATATCTACAGGATATTGTAGATATTAACATGTCTTGCATGTACCCATAGTGGTGAAGGGTATCATATAGTCGGCCCCGTCCGACTTTTGAACTTTCCTTACTGGTTTTAACTTAAATTTAGTAAATATTACAGCTGTATATAGGACGCTTACTAATTGAACATATCTAAATTTTAATTTGATATCTTCAGTAGGGGCAGCGAAGCGCCACGGGTCCCGCTAGTGTCTCCACAAAAAATTATACATAAATTTTTCTGGTAGCCCCCATATAACTGTACTTCATAATTTTTAGTATTTTGGGGGTTGTGATCGGGGCGTTTGGGGGGTTTGAATGAAATTTGGCATAGGTCACTTATTTGGCTCAAGAGCGAACTGTATTGAAATTGGGAAAAATCGGTTCAGATTTAGATATATCTCCCATATATATTTTCGTCCGATTTAATGTAAATGGTGCACCAATGCCCCTATATATTTTTCGATTTGCACGAAATTTGGCACATCATAATGCATTAGGTATAGAATGATGTGTGTTAAGTTTTGTGAAAATCGGTTCAGACTTAGTCCATATATATCTTTCGTTTTGCACGATTTCCCATATATATTTTCGTCCTATTAAATGTAAATGGTGCACCAAAGTCCCTATATATCTTTCGATTTGCACGAAATTTGGCATGGCGTAATGACTTAAGTTTCCTGAAAATCTGTTTAGATTCAGATATACCACCCATATATATTTTCGTCCGGTTTATGGTAAATGGTGTACCAAAGTCCCTTAATATCTTTTGATTTGCACGAAATTTGGCACAGCGTAATGAATTAGGTCTAAAATTATGTGTGCTAAGTTTCGTGAAAATCGTAATGAATTAGGTATAGAATGATGTGTGTTAAGTTTCCTGTAAATCCGTTCAGATTATGATATAGCTCCCATATATATTTTCTTCCGACTTAATGTAAATGGTGCACCAAAGTCCCTATATATCTTTCGATTTGCACGAAATTGGCACAGAGTAATGAATTAGGTATAGAATGTGTGTTAAGTTTCCTGAAATCGGTTCAGATTTAGATATAGCTTCTATATCCGACCAATGAAATATTTAGTATCGGTTGCAGAATGACATGTTTATGTATCCAATTTCATTTTACTGGTCTTTTTAAAAATCCGACGTCTGTAAGGATTCATCTCTTGAATATTGTTTTTTATGTTCTCTATCGATTTGTGATTGAGCCACTCATTTCACGGTTTTCGTGCCAAAGTAAAACTAGAAGCCAACGAAATGGGAACTACGCCCCAAAATGCACTTTATTCAATAAGTTACGTACTTGTGACGAATAAATTAGCTGTAGCAAATGTCATCAAATTAACATGCATAAATCAACTCAGAGAGAGTTTTTAAGCATATTCCCAAAAGTAACTATGGGTATATCTCGCTTCCTTTTTCTATCTATAACTATATCTGAACCAACACAAAGTAAACTAGACATTCGTTATTCCACACTCAATTCAATATGCTGTGCAAAATCTAAATATAAACCGATTACCACCAATAGCAATAGGTTTTGTGCTGGGCCATTGGAAGCAGCTATGTAATCTGAATGTAGTTTACAAACATACATGGACAAACAGACAGACGAATTGAAGGACATGACTAAATATACTACCCTATACCACAGTGTAGTGTTGGCTACAAAAATAACTAAAACACTTCCGTGCAAATCAACATATATTATTTACTAATTAGTCTCAACGTTTATTTGTTATTATTAATATATATCGTTTACAATTGAATTTGTATATATTTATTTAAAACTCGTGACATTTATAAATTTGTTTTTAGCATATTAATTAAGGCTATAAATAGGACAATACATTTAAGTAAAAATTATATGTACATTTGTTATTAATATTACCCAGTTGTACAAAAAATATCAATTGTCTGCTATTATATAGTTATATAGCTAGTTACTTTGTGATCTAGTTACTTCATACCCCAAAAAGGAACACAAAATAGACTGTTGGATTTTTTTGTCAATTGAAAAAGTTGTCTACGCACATCATACCAATTCAGTAGTTACTGGTAATGCAAAGGGTAATGAATCGACTATCGAAATGACTGTATACTGGTAACGCAGGCAGGGGACAATTGACTTCCCCAATGACATACCCATGTTAAATTCACCAGTCTAGGGCATGAAGTGGTAACTAGTGGTACTTACAGGTAATTAGTAAAATATCTAGTTCATCACCAGTTACTCGAACTACTGGGTACCTACTATCAATATTAGGATTGATTACACATGAGAGAATAATAATTAATTTGTTGAGAATAATAATTAATTTGTCATTGCCAAAAATCGGCAACACACCATAGAAAAAATATTACATTTAACCAGGACACTTACTGTACTGTATCAACATTATTACCGAAGCGCATATAGCGGACGTGGTTGAAATGCAATTAGTTGAAATAGAACACAACATAATCACATGTCATCATATCACTGATAGGAGGGAACATTTACCATAGCGTTGCTTTTGTGTTTTTATGTCTAGAAGAAATTTCCATTCCAATGTTCCAGCCTTCAATTCATCGATCGAATTTTAGTAGTAAAATGTCTACCAGGAGGGTGTTTTATCATCTGTGAAAATGAAATACTTCAACATTATCTGAGCCAGTAAGGAAAGTAGTAAAGACGGACGGGCCGACTATATGAAGGGTATCATATAGTCCGCCCACTATGGGTATATTTAAAAGATGCATCCTAACAGAAGGGCCATTAAGATAAAATTGGGTGAACTAAAATATGTGACTTTTATCTAAATGTAATCGCCTTAGATCAATCCATAAACATGCCGTTCATTGTTACAATGGGACAAAATTATGTAAATCGATTTAAAGCAAATATCAATCGTGCACCCGTTGAATACTTGGAACACGAAGTCGGTTCGAAATATATATGAGCTACATCTGTACTTCCACACGCAACTACGTCATTCTATTATAAAAAACAAAAACATGAAGAGTATGTGCAACATTTACATTAGATCGAATGAAAATAGATATAAAAGCTATATCCAAATATGAACAGATTTCAACGATACTTGTCACAGTTAAGTTTAGACTAATTTATGCAAGGTTTGTCCAGATATACATATTTTGTGTCCTACTTAACACTAGAACGCCGAAGGCAGTCATTTTGACCGCTTTCCAATTTCAAGTACAAAAGCAACTGTGCATTTAATGACACTATTTTTTTAAATTTAGTGAATTTTTTATAATAAACGTAATTCTATGAGGTACAAAAAGTCACCATATTTAAAAAAAAGTGTCATTAAATGCACAGTTGCTTTTGTACTTGAAATTGGAAAGCGGTCAAAATGACTGCCTTCGGCGTTCTAGTGTTAAAATCGGACGAAATCATATAGTTGCTATAGCTAAATCTGGACGGATTCCAACAAAACTTGACACACGTTTGGCTAAACTATCTTAAGTACGTTGTGCAAATTTTTGTGTAAATCTGAAACGGTTTTCACGAAACTTCACACACATCATTCTAGACTTAATTCAGTACGCTATGCCAAATTTCGTCCAAATCGAAAGAAATGAGGGGACTTTGGTACACCATTTACATTAAATCGGGCGAAAATGTATATGAGAGTTATATCTAAATCTGAACCGATTTTCAAGAAATTTTACACACATCATTCTAGACCTAATTCATTACGCTGTGGTAAATGTCGTGGAAATCGAAAGATATATAGGGACTTTGGTGAACCATTTACATTAAATCGGTCGAACATATATATGGGACCTATATCTAAATCTGTAGGTCTATTCTGTAACTTTTTAGCAACATTCGATATTGTTTATTTTACAACAATTTCATTTGTTTGTTTTATTGTTTTTACAATAACAAAAGAAATTTAAACAATATCGAATGTTGTTAAAAGTTACAAAATATGCCTACTGAAGCGATTTTCAAGCAAATTTGCACACATCAATCTAGACCTAATTCGGTACGCTGTGCCAAATTTCGTGCAAATCGAATGATTTTCAGGGACTTTGGTGCACCATTTACCTAAAATCGGTCGAAACTATATATGGGAGCTACATTTAAATCTGAAACGATTTTCATTAAACTTAGCGCACGTCATTCTAGACTTAATTTAGTACGCCATGCTAAATTTCATGCAAATCGAATGGTTTTTAGGGACTTTGGTGCATTATTTACCTAAAATCGCGCGAAACCATATATGGGAGTTATATCTAAATCCGAAGCGATTTTCAAGCAAATTTGCCCACATCATTCTAGACTTAATTCAGTACGCTGTACCAAATTTCGTGAAAATCGAATCATTTTCAGGGATATTGTGCACCATTTACCTAAAATCGGGCGAAACTACATACGGGAGCTACATCTAAATCTGAACCGATTTTCACGAAACTTAGCACGCGTCATTCTAGACTTAATTTAGTACGCTATGCCAAATTTCAAGTAAATCGATAGATAGATATATAGGGACTTTGGTGCTCCATTTACATTAAATCGGACGAAAATATATATCGGAGTTATATTTAATCTGAACCGATTTTTTTCAATTTCAATAGGGTTCGTCCTTGGGCCTAATAAGTGACCTTGCCAAATATCATCAAATTCGGACCATAAATGCGACCTGTACTTTGTTTACAATTTAATATGGACAGAAAGACGGACATGCATAAATCGGCTAAGAAAGTGATTCTATACATATTCTCAAAAGGAACCATGGGTCTGTCTCGATTCCTTTTGCATGTTACAAACATATGCACAAAGACATAATACCCTGTACCACAGTGTGGTGAAGGGTATAAAAAGTATTGTTTAGACGAGGGACTTGCTCTACTCCCCGCCGTGGTGGTGGTGAGATGCGTGGTGATCAAGTAATTAACTCAAGGGAGCGGATGAATCGACAACAAGAACTCCCAAGCAGTGTAAATCTAAAGGAAAGATGTTGCAAGAAATAAAACGCAAGAAAGTGTTAGTTCAATAGAATAATAAATGTCTTGGTTTATTGGTGATTCTTCTCAAAGAACAAATAAATTTCCTTATGTAATTTATGGTGGTGACGTCAGAGGCCTGTTAGTGCTAACGAGTAGACGTTATGTCGACAAGAGTTTGTAAGCAAGTGAACGCAGAGGTTCACGTGGATCGCAGATGATCGTTGGGATCTTAATGATCTTTATATTTGTACAGCTACTACTACATACACATATTCCAGTGAGAGAGTATCAAGCAAGGGGAGCAAACCAACAACAACCATTGCTGGCTGATATGTGGGCATTTCATGTAAAAAATATTAAAAGTTCAAAATATTCACACAATTCGCAGAGTTTTCACATTATTAGCAATGATGTATATTTGAAGTCGCGTGAATGACCGCTCAAAAGTTTCAATTGATAGTACTCCTAACGTACTACAAAAAGGTTATTTAGGGAGAATTGTAAAAAATGTAATTGCTTTCGATTTATTTAACATTTAAAATTCGATTTTGCCTCTGAAAGCCGAGTAAGTGAATGCTAAAGTGCCCATATATTTAACTGACGTTCAGTTAATCCAACAAAAGATTAAATTCGTCATTCAAACATTTTTTCTGCAAAACAGGCTCTTTTTTATTTAATACGCGCGAAAGTGCAATTGTCATTCCGTTTCGAACTTAACAGGGTTTTTACTTGATTGTCATTGATTGAAGAGTGGAGGAGGTTGGTTGTTTTTGTCTTTACAAATTTAATATGCGTTGAAGTGACAGACAGAAAGTTTTTATGTTATACATTGTTTGCATGAAATTTATATTTGTTGTATCCTCAAATCAGAAATAAAAAAACACAATATTTTCAAATACTTTGCTTTAACTAAGTTCAATCTGGCAAAATTTTTCTGACATTTAGGATAAAAAATGTTTCGAGTAGCAGTATAGATAATAGTTAGCGTATGAAATGAGCCAAGAACGTTGCCAAATGATGCTATCGGCCACAAACGCAAAACACATTATAAATCGAAATGCCTCCCATTAGGATAAAGATTAAAAAACACTAATTCTCACGAATGTTCAGAGCGAGAATTCGAATGATTTTCAATTTATCGCGAATGATAAAGTTACAATGAATGAACAAACATATGCAATCTCTCGCGGATGTTCGCATTGCACGAAAAATTAACGAAAGATAAAACATCGCTCCAAGCGTCGTCGATTCATTCTTTCGCGAGCATTCTTTGCTGAAGAACCAAACGAAACGAACGATCTTTGTTGTGTGCGAACATTCACATAACAAACGAGTGAGAGCACACAACAAAGATCGTTCGCTTCGTTGGTGGTTGAAATTCTTTCTGACATTCTCTCACGAATGAAAATAAAAACAATGAAAACAACAAACATTCCCGAATTCTCGCGAATACTCAAAACATCAACAACAATCGTTCGTGAACTCAACAGTTGTTGTTTAACAGTGCTCGCGAACATTTATTTTTTGAGTTCTTCAGCAAAGAATGCTAGCGAATGCAATGCGAATATTAGAGAGAGATTGTATCTGTTTGTTCAATCATTCTAACTTTATCATTCGCGAATGCTCGTTTGTTAAAGAATTTATCGCCATAAATTCATTCGTAAAATGAGCACAATACGAAAAGAATGCATTTTAATTCAATCGCGAGCGAATTTTTGCGCACCCTTTTTTTTAATGTAACTTCCATAAAATTGATGAAATTATGCATTCCTAGGTGCCGATTGTACTACATGTAAAAAAACCTGTTATTTTTAGCTTTCTGAATTTATTTGACATAAAGTTTTGAAATAACCGGTCAATAAAGTATGTGTTAAATTTAGTTTTGTTTAGTGTAATTGCTTGTGCGTATTTTTTGAATCAAATATTTCGCTTTTGTGCAAGAGCAATCGCTGAGAAAAAGTTTAAAAATTAGTAAATCATAAATTAATCATTATTAATTCATAACTATAAAAGATGTAGAAACCTGTAAGTAGCAAAAGTACATGTGGATATAGATATTATGTGTGATTGAAGGGTAAAAATTAAAATATTGTTTGTTTTCATATTTTTCAAAGGAAGGCGATGAATAGTTTTTACAGGATTTTCCTGCAGTAACTCTTCTTAGATTTCACAGTTGTATCCGCCGCAGACGGATGCTGAAGCTGATTTAATTTTAAAATTGTTTGTCTAATTATTCAGATACTGAAGACTACAATCCATTAATTGAAATCCTTTCAGATTTAGATATAGTTGCTACATCTAAATCTGATGTTTGTCCTGTGGAGACAAATATTGTACTTTCTTACTGTGTTTTCCATGCGTTAATTTTAATTAAAACTATAATTGCAATATTTCTCATAGTTTTTTTATTTACGGCACAATATTTCATAAATAGACAACGCTTCTCCGATTGAGATGAAATTATGCAAAACTTGCCAAATTGTTCATATATTTTGTTCAAATTGTTACGAAATTAAATGCACGCCTCCTATACATCAAAAATGTTATGTCTTCCCATGTTTGATCTTTTAGTTGCTGGTTAAGGGAATCCCACCCATTCTCAATTTTAATTTTTCAAGATTTTCAATGGGCTGGTAAATCAATACCAATGCCTGTTAAGGTTTGTAACTTAGCACATATCGTCAGCTAAAATGCAAAAAGGCGTAACTAACCAAAAATTGAAAATTGACTTTTTGAATGAATATTGTGAATGTCAATAAACTACATGTGTTGACAAAGTTTTACACGTCTGCGGTCAAAAAAGCAGCTTCTATTAACAAAAAACAAAAAGACGTAACTACAAGTGGGTTTATTTGATAAATGCAAAAAGGCGTAACTAACAGAAAAATCTAATTTTTACTTAATTGTTATGGCAGCCATTAAACTAAATAACTAAATTTGTTAAAAAAAGTATAGTCTATTATTCGTCATATGCAATATCACCCTGCCGGGCATACTTTTTGATTTCACATGACATGTTTATAGTTTTCATTCAAAACAGTTTTTTGCTTCTCCTACACAATTATGCTTTTGTTAGTTACGCCTTTTTGCATTTTAGCTAACGATATATATTTGAAGATTTAAAAAAGAAGAAAAATAATTTACAAAAAATTTTTGTTATTGCTTTGTTGTTGTTTTTTGTAGTTAAGGAAAAGTCCTTATTTTTGATGGCGGGCATGATAACTCCTCACTGGATCATCGGAATCCGAAAATTTCAACGGTGTTAGAAAGAGTACATGTCTGGCTCTCGTATGAACTAGGACTTTGCTCCAAAATTAACAAAATGGCGGACCTTTGAAAATTTTTTTTTGAAAAATCGCCGATTGGCTTTATCCTAGTTCATACGATAGCTATACACTCACAGAGAAACGTGTAAAAATTTGAAATCGATTGGGTTATTAGTTTTTGAGTTATCGTGCCCGCCATTCGCAAAAGAGAAAAACGCGTTTAAAGTTTGAGAAGCCCTTTGATGATGACACAATAAATCGCCTATATCTTCAAGAGTTCTTGAGATTTGTACTTGAAATTTTGTAGAGACATTCTTGAATTAGTGTAGAATCGAATTAAATCAAAAAAAAAAAAAAAAATACCCCGAGAATGGGGGGTCCCCTTAAATTAGTGTTTGCTTCACTTGATAACTTTTATACATAATCCTAGTTTTCTGAATTAATATTTCTCAAAATGATTACCGATTTATTAAGTTTAAATTTTCTACAATGTCGTCGTGTCAAATTGACACAGTTCTTATTATTGTCTGTATGTCAACATTAAAAATATATGTAATTCGGTATAATATTCATTTTATGTAAGTTTCATTGGCTCTTTGCAAATAGTCTGCATCCATTTCATTCCTTGCAGTTTCTCATTTTAATGAGATGTCATTTCGCCTACGCAGGTTACAGGTTTTAAAGGTCACAACTTAGCTGTTTTGTTTTATCCTAATTAAAATAATATTTAAATTGTATTAGAGTGATATCAAAACAGCTTGAGATGTTTGAAAATGACCATCTCTTGAAGACAGTTTAAAAATGAGAATAAATTATTGACAAATATTACGTTAGTACAAATGGAAAAAATCGTTAAATTTGGTAATGTCTACTTTTTAGACATTCCTCGAAAAGGATGGGAATAAGCATATGATGCAAATGTGTTACGGGATGTTAAGGTATAACAACTTTATAAGATCCGGAGTTTCTTCGTATGAAGAGAAAATAATAATTTCCCCCTATAAATCGACAGTTTGTGACACCACATGAATGACGTAAATGACAGAATATTCACAAATATATTTCGTGTGTTAATGGAAATAAAAAGTTCAAAAAGGCAGTACAAGAAATATTAATTCATTGAATTTTAGACGAATACACATAAATATGTATGAACATACAAACGTAGTAATAATATTAAAACTTATTCAAGCAAATCGGCAAGGGGGATTATATTTGGTATTAACAAATATTTCTGTGTGTCATTTTCAAAGAAAAAGTAACAGTCAATTAATTATATGTCTATATATATGAACTCAGACAAATTCATTCACCCCTTGTGACCTTCATTGTCCATATGATTTGAACCCTGTCACAAACTCAAGATAAATAATATCATCAAAATAAAAAAGAAGAACAAATTGTCTGCCCAATTATAAATGTATATTTTTAGATTTCAGGGCACTGTCGTGATAAAAAGAACATTAGATCGTAAGGTGGAATGTGTTTTAAATTTGAATTTATATTTCCAACACCTCAATATTCGGTATTTTGTAAGTATCTATCTATATATGTACATCTATATATACATACTAGCGGGACCCGTGGCGCTTCGCTGCCGCTGCTAAAATTATCAAATTAAAATTTAGATATGATCAATTAGTAATCATCCTATATACTAAATTTGCACACATCATTCTAGATTTAATTCAGTACGCTCTGCTAAAATTCGTGCAAATGAAAAGATTTCCAGGGACTTTGCATCAGTTAACTAAAATCGGGCGAAACTATATATGGGAGCTATATCTAAATCTAAACCGATTTTCATGAAACTTAGCACACATTATTATAGACGCAGTTCAGTACGCTATGCCAAATTTCGTTCAAATAAAAAATTATATAGGGTCTTTGGTGCACCAATTAACTTAAACCGGCTGAACCGATTTTCACGAAACTTGGCACACATCATTCTAGACTTATTTCAGTACGCTATGCCAAAAGTGGAGCAAATCAAAAGATTTCCTGGGAATTTAGGGTGAAACTATATATTTGAGCTATATCTAAATCTAAACCGATTTTCACGAAACTTGGCACACATCATTCTAGACTTAATTCAGTACGCTGTGCCAAATTTTTTGCAAATCGAAACGCATATAGGGACTTTAGTACACAATTTATCTTAAATCGGACGAAGATATATATGGGAGGTATATCTATATCTGAACCGATTTTCACGAAACTTAACACACATCATTCTAGACCTTATTCATTACGCTTTGCCAAATTTTTTGTAAATCGAAAGATTTATAGGGACTTTGGTACACCATTTACCTTAAATCGGACTAAAATATATATGGGAGCTATATCTAAATCTCAACAGATTTTCCCAATTTCAATAGGGTACGTTCTGGGGCCAAACAAATGAGCTGTACCAAATTTCATCCAATTCGGATCATCAATGCGACCTGTACTTTGTTTACAATTTAACATGGACAGACGGACAGACGGACTTGCATAAATCGACTCAGAAAGTGATTCTATGGATATTCTCAAACGGAACCATGTGTCTATCTCGATTATTTTTGCTTGTTACAAACATATGCACAAAGACATAATACCCTATACCACAGTGTGGTGAAGGGTGTAAAAAAATTGATCCTATCCCAGTCTCTGACTTTTTCTGATGATAAAACGATAATTAAAATGCACACTACTCACTTCAATGCATTTGTTTTTATTTTGAAATCCAAATAACATTTTGTTGAATTGTGTTCAAAATAAACTTGTTTTCACAAACTGACAAAAATGGAAAATTATAATGTCAACCAATTTTTTTTTCAATTTTTTTTTTCATATGTATGTATTTCAAAATATATCTTCATCGTTCGAAAATATATCCCCATCGGATGATGAGTATTTGTATCCATGTTACTCAACAATATTTTCAAGCCGCTATCTTAAGATATAGCCATAGAAAATATTCTACATATGTATGTACATTCTTTCAGATGAATGAATACTTTTGATGCTATTACTCCTCAGTTTTATCTAACCTATGTTACTTCCATGGGATCGCTTGCCTTACTATGAACATTTTAGAAAAAACTGTTTAGTGGTTTTTGAGTCCACAAACAGTATGTTCTCTATTTTCTACGTATAGATTTAAATGCAATGAGGTGTGCAATTTCCCTTGTCCGCGGTCATGTTCTGTGGATGATGTGTATTTACACTCACGTTACTCAGCAATAGTTTGAAGTCGGTATCTGTAATCGTACTTAGAATATACACAAATTACATGTTCATAATTTTTGAGGTATGATTACGTTCGATGCTATAACAGCGTATCCTCGGGAAATCTTAGAAGTTTTTAAAGCATATGTTATTCCCAGGGCATGTTATGACGTTCTGTGAAAAACTCAGTAAAATCTTTTCAGCATTTGTAGAGTCTACCAACAAAATATTCTCAATTTTCAATATGCTGATTTTTAAAATGCAGTGCAAAGTGCATTTTCCGTTGATCGTACCATGCTCATTTTTGTATGGATGGTGTGTATTCACACCTTCGTTATTCAGGCAAAGTGGCCGAGATCTTCAAAATACGGAAATACCAAGATCTTCAAAATACCATTACATGGGCGGTACCCCGAAATATGTGCCAATATTGATAATATTTGGTACGGACACTTTCTGCTCAATTACAACCAATTCTGTTGAAAAAAAATCGTCAACATTTTTCATATTGCGAGGTACCGTTATTAGGGGCTACCCTAAATAGTAAACTAATATTGAACATTTTCAATAACAAATATTCTATAATCGTGGATGGTAGAAAAAGGTAACTTAATATTGGGCCATCGTTATGTATATTATACATCAACAATATTGCTATGCAAGACAACGTTTGCCGGGCCCGCTAGTATATAATATTTTTGGTTCTCGTTACTGAATTCCGTTCATCCATGTACAATCCTCATTTAATTGTAACAACTTATTTTCCTTATTTTGAGAATAACAGACATTGATATAAATTTGATATTGTGTTCAACATTCTGGGTTTTTGTGGTCAATTTTAAAACTACTTACAGCCTGTTTCTCTATTCGAACGAATGGTAGTCACTCAAATCGAATCAAATTAGATTTCTATAACAAATAACTTATCGTTCGATACGAATTACGTCAAAATTTGCAAAAGTATGAAAATTGTACTCATATTTTTATAACTATGTTCTATAAATGAGAATTGAAAGATAAAAACTCAATAAATTAAACATTTTAATAAAAATGTATTTCAGTACACTGCGCAAATTTTTTTCTCAATCGGACAATCCTTGGGAGTTTGATGCATCACTTACATAAAATCGCCATCGAAAATGTGGACTTTTCTTTGCACCCAAAAAACAACAACAAAACAACAACAACAAACGAAACTATATATGGGAGCTTAAGTCAAATAAGTGACTTTGTCTGTGCCTTATTAATAATAAATTATGTAATGTATAAGTGATCATTAATGACGTAATTTCGAACAATCTACCGATTCTCTAATTATTCAATTATGGGATTTTTATGCTTCTTGAAGGCAATATGTCGACTATACCGATGTAAAGTACTTAATTTGAAGTCAAATGAGGAATTAAAGATATACCAACAATTCAAAAAATTTATAAAAAAATGTTTTCACTGTCGACTTAGTAGTACACGGGTAATAGTTATAACATAATTTAAAATTTAGTTTCTCCATTTGATACCCAATTTCAACATTGGCAAATTATTCTATAGAAATTAAATACATTTTTGCAAAGAGTGCAAATAATGTGTTAACCTTGTTGCCCCATGCAAAAACAAATCGAACGGTATAAATTTCTACAATATATTTTACATATGACGTAGTTGGGAAACAGCATGACATTTTCGGTAGATGTTATTCGTATTCCCTGCCCAGAATATATAATTAAAGCATTACATATTCAAAGGTTTTACCATCAAAATATGCGTATGGAGATATGCCCGTTTGTCTGTTCGTCTGATGAGATCATGGTCAATGAACGAAAACAAACGAAAACGATACCAGAACGAATTCATAAAGACACGAACATTTAATATGCTCCGGATCGTTTGATACATTATGGGAAACAAATCATCTCTTTAAAGTTTTAACATATAATAACTCTAATCCCGATTTTTTAAAATTTTCAAATCTTTCCTCTCATAATTATTTTCATTTTTCGCTCAATTCAATTCTTTAGATATTGAGATAGATATTCCTCTATCCTTCCGACTCAAAACTAACTTTGTTAAAAAGTAAAGAAATTGCATTCGTGGAACAAAGATTAAGTACTTTGCAAAAATTAATGATGTGATGTTTAACTCTTATCTTTACTGTTTTAGATGTAGTGAGTGACAAAATCATTTCATTTTTATACAGCATCGTAAAAATTAAAACTTTATTATCTGTCGACTAGGTTAGGTTAGGTTTGGGGATGTGAAGTCACTTATGTGGCTGCAGCACTCTAGACCGTTAGGTCGTTTGTGATCATTCACGAGAAGAAAAGAGATAAGGACAGATCAATAGGGGAGAAATGATTGGGGAAATAAAGAGAGATGAGATGCTTAAATAAAGGTAAGATTTGAATATGGTCGATGGCCATAGAAATCAGACAGAAGATATATTACGTGTCAAGGTTGCACTTTTCTTTTCTTACCACTTTAGGTTTCTAATTATGCTGTAGATTAGAGCAGGTTCGGTTGTTGAGAAGAAGCTAAGACTCGGTAGAAAACTAGTCTGTGCCGCCTGTAAGCCAGATCTGGACAGTGACACAGAAGATGCTCAATTGTCTCCGTCTCCTCCTCGTCAACGCATAGTTTACAGTAATCAATTGCATCAAGATGACATTTACTAGTAAAAGCCCTGATATTGCAGTGACCAGTTATGATTCCTGTCATTACTCTTACCAAAAGAACGCACTCACTATTGAACCTTAGCAAAGCTGAAAGCTCAGGTTCAGCAGTGAGTTCGTTCTTTTGGTAGACAGAGTCGGTCAAATGGATCTTGACACGTTGCACCTACGTTCGTTGTGCCAAAGTTCATAGGACCTTCAATGCCTCAAAGTTCCGATAAAGATGACATATGGGTGGTTTGATTGAGTCATCAGTTCTAGTTATATCTAGTTCGTCCGCTCTTTCGTTACCCAAGATGTCACAATGTCCTAGTACCCAACACAACCGATAGCTGTAAATAAGTTCTTCAAAAGCTGCTCTACACCTGAAAACGGCCCTAGATTTGATATAACAAGATTTAATGGCTTTAAGAGCTTCTTGACTATCCACAGAGATAGTCACCGGTTCAACGACCATCCAGACTTTTTATCAATTCCGCTGCATTCCAAATCGCGAAGATTTCAGCTTGGAAAACACTACAGTTGCAATCCAGCTTGTATGTTAACTCAAGACCTAGGCTTTCACAGTAGACGCCCGCCCCTGTACCTTCTTCCATCTTGGATCCGTCTGTATAGAAGACGGATCCAAGATCCAAGATCTCCAGAGGAGAGTTACTTTGGTTCCAATCGTCTCTACTAGGAATAACGACATCTACATCGTCAAATCTCAGGACCGATGATATATAGTAGCTTAGTTTTACGCGTTGGTCCAATGTCATACCTGGCTCGCTCAAGATACAGCTATGTCCAGAGGTACAACTTCGCCATAGGTTTTGTTCATGCAGCTTTAGGGAGCTACGCGTGACGGAGCCTGACACTTAATGCTGAGGCCCAGGGGCCTAAAATTCAGCATTGCGTTCAGGGCTGCTTGTGGCATACTCTTCCTGGCACCTGTAACTAAAATCGAGGCGGCTCTTTGTAATTTATCTAATTTACTGGATGTCGACTTGTGGCGCAGACAGTTTCACCACACAAGTGAACCATAGGATAGGATGGGCCTTACCACAGTGTTATACAACCAGTGTATAGTCGATGGTATTAGCCCCCAGCTTTTTCCAATGGAGTTCTTGCATGCATAGAGTGAAATCAGCCCTCTCTTCGCCCGTTTCCTAGAGCGCGCCAAAGCCGCCAACGGTTTTCACAAGGAAATCCTTAGATTTCTTGTTCAGACTGTTGATGACTTTGGCACCCTTCTGCATGAAGGCACTACCAATCTGACGATCCCCTTGGTCCGACCCACAGAAGATGGCCGACCGAAGGGCTCCTTCAAAAAGCAACCATTGACTATCACTGATCCTGCCATGAGGATCAGATTTTCAATGATTGCCACTTGAAGGTTTTCATCAGCGGCTACCTTGGTCGGTCTGTCATCCGAAGATCCCCAAGGTTTCCACGGAATGTAGAGGAATGTTGATCTAGGAGACCTAGGTCAGTTTCATTCTGCATATCATGGAGACCTCCTTCCATCCGCCACCCGTGAAGACGCGCCTAGTAGGAGATTGGCAACTCCCCTGTCGACTAACTTTCATTGGGTTTTAAGATAAGTTGAAATTAAGAAAAATTTAACACAATATCAATTATTAATGGGTATGTACCTCATCGCAAAAAAATTGAGCATGTGGTAAATGACACATATTTAAAATACTTACTACTTGTTACAGATACATATCTAAAATAACTGAACAGCTTATTCTGAAAATATATCTTAGTTATTCCTTTTAATGCTCTTACCAATGCTTGCAAAAACGTGGTGTTAATCATCCAATAAGATTTTACGCTCAATTGCAAATTTATTGTTATTGCTTTCAAGTCGCTACTGCTATGACCAATTATTTCGCAGCTGTGATTCTGAAAGTCAATAATATTTGTATATTGAAACTGTAAGAAGGGTTAAACTGTCGCTCAATCAAAATGGTACGATATGTTAACCCGTCTTGGCATAATAGGAATACTTTGAGCGTCAAAGGAAACTGTACTCCATGCAATCTATACATTTTAGTATATCTTTACCTTATGCCCCAACTTTGGTGGAAAATGGTAAATTAAAAAAAAACAAAAGCCAATAAGGAAGCTAGTAAAGTCGGACGGGGTCGACTACATGATACCCTTCACCACTATGGGTATATTAAACAGGACTATTAACGTGAAATTGGATGAAATAAAATATGTGATAATCTAAATGTGAATCTAGCTAGATATATCAATAAACATGTCATTCGTTTGTATAATGGACATCCGTTGGGGTATGTCTGTACTTCCAGAAAACGCAACTACGTTTTAACGAAACGTTTTGTTCCTATCAGCCATATATTGGTTCCATGATGCGTCAATTACATAAAATCAATCTTTAATATAAGGGAGCTATATCTAAATCTCAACCTATTTTCACGAAACTTGGCACACATCATTCAGTACTAAATTCAGTATGCTATGCCAAACTTCGTGCAAATCGAAAGATATATGTGGACTTTGGTGCACCATTTACATTAAATCGGACAAAAATATATATGGGAACTATATCTAAATCTGAACCGATTTTCTCGGAACTTGGCAGATATTACTCTAGGCTAAATTCAGTACGTTATGCCAAATTTCGTGCAAATCGAAGGATATATAGGGACTTCGGTGCACCATTTACATGAAATCGGACGAAACTATATATGGGAGCTATATCTAAATCTGGACCGATTTTCGCGAAACATGGCAGACATTACTCTAGGCTCAATTCAGTACACTATATATATTTCGTGCAAATCGAAATATATATAGGGACTTTTGTGCACCATTTACATAAAATCGGACGAAAGTCCGAGCTATATCTAAATCTGAACCGATTTTCACGAAACTTAGCACACATTATTCTGGACCTAATTCAGTTCCCTACGCCAAATTTCATGCAAATCTAAAGATATATAGGGATTTTGGTGCACCATTTACAAAAAATCGGACGAAACTATATATGGGCTAACATCAATCCCTACACATGGTGTGGTGCAAGGCTTAAAATTTTTGTGCTGCAAGGTTTTTGGTGTGCTGCAAGGCTTAAAATTTAATCTCAATTGGACATCCATTGATTACTTGGTTTATAATTAACATGAATAGATCGAAATTATATACGGAAGCTATGCTATATCTATACCGAATTGTTTTACATACGTTCAAGCTTGTATTATCATATTCTTTTAAATGAAACATCGAAAAATGCATAACTATTGGAAGAAATTGATTCGGTTTATACGAAAACCGCATGCGCAACAACTGATTTCAACGAATACGCGAAGTGCATGCTTTTAATATTGTTCATTTGTATGTATTGTAAGTGCAATATATTTATACCCTACACAACTATGTTGTCAGGGTATTATAGCTTTGTGCAGCCCCAAGAGTTTGTAACGCCGTGAAATATTGGTTCTAGACCCACCTTTAAGTATACCGATCGTCATATCTCGACTAGCTGAGTCGATCTAGACATGTGTGTCCGTCCGTCCGTCCGATACAGGCCACAGTTATGGACCAATCTTCACGAAATTTTGCATGTAGGATGAGTTCGGCCCAATGAAGACCCCTATTGTTGTTGTTGGTAAAGATCGGTTAATATTTAGGGGATGAAATGGACCAAATACTTAATTTTTGTCGGTTTTTCTGGTCGCTCCAGAGGCCGCAGTTATGGTCCGAACATCATGAAATTTTACATAGAGAAGGGGATCGGGCCAAGGAATAAACATGCTTCTTTTGATAAAGATTGGTCTTTTGTGTGAAAAATTGCAAAAAATTTATTCTGGGGCGTATATACTTGCTCCTGAAGGACATATACCCGAGAAGTTGATAGTATATCCAAGAGGAGTTGTTGACCTTCACATTGATACCAATTATATGGCTGTATGTACTCTGATGTGGGAGTTATACGTAATTAGGTAAAGGTGACTATGTGCATTGTATTACTATTACTCCATTAGAGGACGGAAATGTCGCACTGATCGCTTTAAAATTGTACATGAAGTTCCGATTATGGTCAAGGATGACGCCTACAGTTTTCTGTGAAGTCGAGATTTCATTCAGGAACAGAAAACTTTTGTCTGATTTTCTAGTTGTTTTAGAGGCAATTATTATATGCAGAACCATCACATATTTTACAAGATGAAGGGGTTCTGACCAAATACTTAGAGCGGCTGTTTAGATGATGATCGGTCAATATTCCTAAGGGTCAAAACAACCAAAACCTAAAGTGACCAAATTTTTATTTTATGGCGTAAAAATTCACTTCTAGAAAAACATGTTTGGAAAATCAAAGTGGAGTTATTGATCTATAATCGGTAAAAAGGGTGCCAGTATCACGACATATTGCCCAGGCTCAGAAAATAGAACAGCAGAATGTTTGCTTTTCGTGATAGTTGTGTAGGGTATCATATGGTCGGCCACGTCCGACTATACTGCTCCGCTCACTGGTTAGTAATTTTTAAAGTCGAAATTCTTTTCAGATGAATCTACCAATATTTGACAATCATCTAAAAGAATTTGAAAGAAAACTCATTTTAGAAGATTAAGTCAAACCCGTTTTCCCTTAACCAAGGCCTATATAAGGTCGGACAGTAAGCACAGCTGAATATAAAGTTTGCTGTCAAATCATAGTTTGAAACCTATACATACATAAAAAATTATGTTGGAGGTCAAAACTAAAATATCCCAGTAGTTCGAGTAACTGGTGATGAACTAGATATTTTACTAATTACCTGTAAGTACCACTAGTTACCACTTCATGCCCTAGACTGGTGAATTTAACATGGGTATGTCATTGGGGAAGTCAATTGTCCCCTGCCTGCGTTACCAGTATACAGTCATTTCGATAGTCGATTCATTACCCTTTGCATTACCAGTAACTACTGAATTGGTATGATGTGCGTAGACAACTTTTTCAATTGACAAAAAAATCCAACAGTCTATTTTGTGTTCCTTTTTGGGGTAAGAAGTAACTAGATCACAAAGTAACTAGCTATATAACTATATAATAGCAGACAATTGATATTTTTTGTACAACTGGGATTAATATTTTGTCAACATTCAATTCAATTTTAATTTATATCGTCCTTGTGAAACACATTTCGACTATTTCAAAATTTTAAAGAAAAATTTTCTTACAAAATTATAAATTATGTTGTGTTTTGGTTGTGTTTTTTATTTAAAGGCAAAACAATTTGTTTTCGCCTCGGCAAAAAATTGACGTTAAACTTAAGTTTTCTCTATGAATTCGCTTACTGGCCGACCTTATGTAGGCCTTGCTCTTAACCATACTAAAAAATCGAAAATTCAATTAAAAAAAAAATAATATTTTTTTTTTAATAAAACAAATTTTCAGATATCTTCATGCTTTTATTTGTTTTTCGAGACTATTAAACCGCATTTCAATGTGATTTGACAAGTATGCAAAGAAAACAAATGTGTTTAACCATTTGTGAAGAAATTCGCGAATTACAACAAATAGGAATTAATTTAATTTAAGATTTAAACCCGCATTAACTTTGGTGCGCAGCATCAGAATTTGTGAACGCGAACAGATTTCGAATCAGCATATTTTCCTTAAGGGAACCCCCCCCATTCTCGATTTTTTATTTTTAAGATTTTAAATGGGCTGGTAAATGAATACCAATGCTTCTTAAGGTTTGTAACTTTGCACATATATATTTGAAGATTTAAAAAGGAAGAAAAATTATTTACAAAAAAATTTTGTTGTTGTTTTGTTGTTGTCTTTTGTGATCAAAGAAAAGTCCTTATTTTTGATGGCGGGCATGATAACTCCTCACTGGAACATCGGAATTCGAAAATTCCAACGGTGTTAGAAAGAGTACATGTCTGGCTCTCGTATGAACTAGGATTATTGACTTCGCTCTAAAATTAACAAAATGGCGGACCTTTGAAAAAATATTTTTGAAAAATCACCGATTTTTTACCAAAAACCAAGTTAAAAAATAAGGAAGATCTTCACCGATTGGCTTTATCCTAGTTCATACGATAGCAGTACACTCACAGAGAAACGTGTAAAAATTTGAAATCGATTGGGTTATTAGTTTTTGAGTTATCGTGCCCGCCATTCGCAAAAAAATGTTTAGAGAAAAACGCGTTTAAAGTTTGAGAAGCCCTTCAGCCGTCACTTGATGCTGACACAATAAATCGGCTATATCTTCAAGAGTTCTTGAG
Source organism: Musca vetustissima (assembly GCF_032173495.1). Classification (NCBI taxonomy): domain Eukaryota; kingdom Metazoa; phylum Arthropoda; class Insecta; order Diptera; family Muscidae; genus Musca; species Musca vetustissima. The sequence goes on from NW_026882700.1 coordinate 23,713, forward strand.
ATTTTAACTTGAAATTTTGCAGGGACATTCTTGAATTAGTGTAGATTGGAATTAAGTCAACAAAAATTTTGACCCCGAGAATGGGGGGGGTCCCCTTAAACTATGCACCAAAAATTATGAATGTGCTCGCAAACAAAATGTTTCACATTTTTTTAATGGAATTTTGTAATTTCCCATATCGTTAGCTAAAACGCAAAAAGGCGTAACTAACAAAAGCATAATTGTGTAGGAGAAGCAAAAGACTGTATTGAATCAAAACTATAAACAAGTCATGTGAAATGAAAAAGTATGCCCGGCAGGGTGATATTGCATATGACGAATAATAGACTATAATTCTTTTTAACAAATTTAGTTATTTAGTTTAATGGCAGTCATAGCAATTAAGTAAAAACGTGAATTTTTTGTTAGTTACGCCTTTTTGCATTTATCAAATAAACCCACTTGTAGTTACGTCTTTTTGTTTTTTGTTAATAGAAGCTCCTTTTTTGACCGCAGACGTGTAAAACTTTGTCAACACATGTAGTTTATTGGCATTCACAATATTCATTCAAAAAGTCAATTTTCAATTTTTTGTTAGTTACGCCTTTTTGCATTTTAGCTAACGATATATATTTTCTTACGATTTTATCCTAATGAGACAAAACTATTCGTACACTCTTCACCATTAAATGAAGCTATATTATTGTTAAATTAATAGGTACCGCATTGTGGATGTATAAGTGGTGCCCAATTTATATATATATATATATATATATATATATTATAAATTTGGACGATGTCCAGTGTTGTAAAGTGGGATTCTAATAAATTATTTAAATATTTTTTTCAGCCTAATGGAAAACAATCGATTATGACATTAATATAATAGAATATATAAATAAACAGATATCACATTTTGGCAAATATTTTGTTCATTTTACAAAATGTGATATCTGTTTAGTAAAGTTCTTCAAAGTATTTTATCTAAAAATTAAACATAAGGATTATGGATTTCACATCCACATCAGCTGCCTCGACGTTCATATTTTCCCAAAGCGATTTACAAAATTTATCAGCAGCACCAGGTGAAATCATGGTTTGCTCAATCATCAACTTACTTTAGCTATCTACATATCAACTTATTTTACGGAAGCTCCGATAAGATGAAATCAGTGTTTTATGGTGTACATTAAACGATTACGCAACAAATTTAGATAACGTCAATAAAATAAATCACATTTTTCCATTTCGCAGCAGGATGTTTTGTTTATCAGTCAAAAAAAAAAGTAAATATGTAATGTCATGAAAACATGGCATTTCACTTTCAATATTAAATGATGTAACAAAATTGGTAAATGTATACATTGTAATGTAAGGTATATTGAAATAATAACTTGTTGATTAAAGTGTGTCTGCGATTATTTCTGAAAATTTATAACTCTAACATGAAAAGTCCAGTGTGACAGATGAAAAGTGCAGTGTACTTTACATCACCTCATGTATATGTAGCAGATGCTCATTTCTATCATTACACATAATAACTTCAACGACGTTTGTATTTTCTTCACTCTACGATAGACTGGAACCTCACCAAATCGATTAGCTTGAAAAAATGTGTGAAAGGCGACCGATTACATTTTATCTCCCAGCGATAGGCTTTGCTTTACTTACGATCGAATGTTCATAAACCTTAATGTTTTTTCGGGAAATAGTTACTTCAGACTTAAATACTGCACTGATTGGACTTTCATTTTATATTTTAGGTGTTAATTAGGTAGCAAATATCCTTACCAAAAATAATTAATATTTGCTCAATATATATTAAATCCCCAAACTCGGTTGGGGGTACCAATTTATGGGGATACTGGTAAGTTTTGGTTGGGCTCAATAATAATCCCTAACATCAAATTAGAAGCAAATCTGTTTAAATCCGCGGTTAAGGCGACCCTCCTCCTTAAGAGCTTTAAAATTCCCAATATGGGGACTAAATTACAAAGTGGACCGATGTATCCCATTTCAATACCAAACATGATAGGAGTCGTAGAAATGTATGGAATCTGATCAAGAATATTTGTATGAAATATGGTTCCCTTGGCTCCAATATTTGTATACCCTCAGTCTTATGACTAATGAGGGTGTATACACTTTGGTTTGAAATAATGATTTTATACAACTTGCATCAAATCATTTTCAAATAATTTGGAGTCGGTTTACATATACCCCTTTGCAAATAGTAATATTTTTTAACCTTAGATACAGTTCGAAGATGAAAGATATATTTTTTATCCTTCGGATATTTACCCCATAAAGAATTTTGAAAACGTGTAAATTTCATATGAGGCGAATCTATTATCCCATTTGGTAAGATGATTTACATACATAATATAAACGCAATGTTGAATCCAGTGTGGTCTAAAACTACCAGAAAAAAAAATATTTTTACTAACCATAGATGTAGTGCGACTATCGGATGTATAGGTGGATCATCTCGGGTACCAACCCACAAATGTCAGGATAAATATCATTCGGTAATACCAACAGATACTTTTTTCTTAGTTTTAAAACAATTTGCTACAGTTTATCATAATACTATATTTTAATATCATTCCGATTTCCATACATTTTCAAATAGGAACAAACAAAATATATTGATTTCATCTTTCAACCAATCACATATTTTGGAATTCATTTTTGGTTTTATATTCAAAGTAAATCGAAACCTCATTCCTAGAATGGGTGGCTTTGAAAAACAACACACAATACAAAAAAAAAAAATAAACGGTTAAAGGTGACTTGCAATAAAGTAGATAAATATTTAACATCAACCACAGTACGTCGCATTGATCAAACCGGGTTTTTGTGGTTTGAAGACAATCTGTAGTTTATAAAATATGTTACAATCCTATAAATCTATATATATAAAAATGGTGGCAAAAAATGTATACTAACTCATCAATTGAGAACGACTGAACCGATTTGACTCAAAGTTTCTTTCAGTTGTCGGTAATTACAGTGGGAAGGTTCTTATGAAAGAAAAATTTTAAGAAAAATCCGCGAAAGTCTTGCAAAAATTATTTTAAAAAAAGGCTGGACCGATTTGACTTAAAATTTCTGTTAGTTGTCTATAATTGAAGTGGAGAGGTTTTAATGAAAGAAATTTTTGAGAAAAATTCGCGAAAATGTTGCAAAAATTATTTTAAAGATACGGCTGGACGATTTGACTCACAGTTTCTGTTAGTAGCCTGTATCTGAAGTGGAGAGGTTTTAATGAAAGAACATTTTGAGAAAAATCCGCGAAAATGTTGCAAAATATATTTTGAAAGATATTAGAATGTCCACACATTTTATTTCGAACCTTTATGATTTCATTTCTTCGTAGTTCTTTTTGGTCATATTTTGGGCGAAAATTGGCAGCGTATAATATCTTTAAGTAATTGTCATTTATGGAAAATTCTCAAAATATGTTAATTTTCTACAATCAGTTGGATTGTCATTGCCTTGAAAAGACTCTTATATATATATATATATATATATAAATGAATTACTGTTCATTTGTCTCGCTAAAACTCAAGAACGGCTGAACGGATTTATCTGACTTAGTCTTGAAAACCGCGGAAAAATTGCAAAAAAATTATTATGAAGCATATTTGCATTTCCACGAATTTTGTATCAAGCTATTTGAATGCACCACGTCGTCGTTGCTTTTTGAGATATTTTGGGCTAGAATTTGTAGCGACCAATCCTATAAGCCCTGATTTGTCAATTATTGAAAATTTTCAATTTCAATTGGATTGCCATTGTATTTAAACTTTTTTTTTGTGAGAATACAAAATATAATTGAGAAGTATATCATTGAATGTACACGCGATCATTGTATGTACACGGTTTTCAATAAAATCCACGTTAATTTTGTGACAAATGCAAAGATGAAAATCAGAAGACAGTCGGAATAGTGTTCTGATTCTAAGATTCATGCCCTAAATTATTTTCTTGAAAATAATAATAGGGACATGTTGATCCTTATAATACCTAATAGGTTGCAATGTCACGAGAAATATCAAATCATCTCCCAATCGTTGGTTAATGTCTTTGAACTTATAAACACAACACTTCGCACTATGTAGATTCCGTAAATCGGTAGGAACAGTGTGTCAGCATTATGTGGTAGTAAGTTGTCCATGCTCTGAAAAAATAATGTTCAAAATTACAGACATACCGATAATTAATAAATTAATATTGATGGCACCTTTTTAATACGTTAGACCAACCCAATTCTGTCCTAAATAGAATTGTTTCCGCAAAAATGTGTTGTACCATCCCGGAATGATATATTACAGCTACTACAATGGGAATGGATATATGCCAAATTACAGCCGATTATATTTAAAAACGTGCCCAAATCCACCATAGCATCGAAAATGTGGAGTACTATTATATAGGCGATATTTGGAGGCTTGGGCGAATATGAAATTACAGCCAACTGCCAAATTTAAGGTATATGGGGGATATTCGTTATATGGGGGCCAATATTGATCATCTCAATTAGGCCGTATTAGTAGTAGTATCCCTATTATTAAATTAGAAGTAATTCTGTTGAATATTGGGGGCTACCATAAAAAGTGAACAAAAATTTAACATTTTCAATACCAAATATTATATGAGTAGTAGAAATGTGCAAATTTCAAAGTTCTATATTAAATCGTGGAGGGTATAAAAGCTAATTTAATATTACGCTACCGTTATATGGAAGACTAATAAATATATTGGGGAAAATGTAATTAAATCCGGAAGTCAAACTTATATGTGCATTTAAATGTTTTTAATTTAAATTTATTTTCCACGAATTCAATTATTAATCAACGAAACTTTTGAAGACAAAAATAGCAAATAGCTCATAAACATAAAATTTTAGATATTCAGTACTGTAATGTTATTTTCTGTGCGTTCGGACAAATACCAAGGTATAACAAAAATCTGTGGAGGGTATAAAAACCAACCTAAAATATGGAAAATTAAACATCAACTATATTGCTAGGCAAGACAACGTTTGCCGGGCCCGCTAGTAACCCTATAAATAAAATAAATTTGCTTTGCGTGGGTGAGTGGGGCCTGTGTGTGTGTTCTTTGAAAGAAAAATATCCTTTTATGACAGTATCACATCATATACGATATCAACACCCCCCCCCCCCTCCTTTCCACACTTTCACAAAGAAGAGGATGCAGTTAGCAGTTATCATAAAAACTTAATGCCTTTGTCACGAAACATCTGCGATAGTTGGCCCAGTGTTAAAGGTCATCCAAATGGAAGCTTTTGAGATTAGGACGGAATTACAAACAAAAATTATTATTTTCGCAACACTTGAAATTTTAAATTTAATGAAAGTTTGTGGTTTAAGTTATTATAGAATAATTATAATTGTATATAGTTATGTATAAATTTGTCTTGGACCTTCCATTTGAAATTTTTGTACGACTAACTGCAAAGAACTTAATCCTCTTATAGTGAATATATTGGACGAAATCTGTGAGCAGTTTTACATATTGTTTATTTTATGCATAGATTTAATATTCCTCAAATTCGAAACTCAAAAAAAAAAAAAAAAAAATTATCAAACTCCTAGCACATTTTATTGCATTTTTTGAAATTTTTGGTTTCATACCAAACAAATTTGTCGTTTTTCGATTTCATATTGAAATGTTCTCATGTTTCACGCTATGAGTTTTATTTTCCGAAGTTAAAGAAGCGATTGTAAACAAGTGAATAAGTTCAGAAGGGAAGATGTTAAAATATATTTTTAAATTTTTTTCTCACCGAAGTGGGCAACAGGTTTAAAACCTTAAAAGAATGCAAAGAGGACGGCGCTATTATATGGGGGATATGTCCAAACATAGACCTATGTAGAAAAATCGCGGTTGAAATCTTTAATATACCTATGGGCAATGCTTGGCCTATGAAGATTAACTATCCATGTAGAACCGAAAATACCAAATTACAGCTAATTGGGTTGAAAACATTAACCAAAATCTTCAAAATATCGAATATTGGGCAAAAAGTACCATTTTATATACCAAGCACCTTAGGAGTAGTAGGAAAATCTCAAACCTCTGCACGCAGAGAAGGATTATGGTTGCAGCAACTATATTCGAAGAGCATAATGTTATGGTTGGGATATGGCTGCGGCAAACATAGTACTATGTTGAAGCAACCATATTATATACAGAACATTTTTGGAATAAAATTTAAGTTTTTAACAATATAATGGTCACTGAAAAAATAATTGTTGTTCTCTTCCAAACATACTGTTGTTCCCATCTAACCATGTAATGGTTGCCTCCAACCATTTATTGTTCTTCAACTAATCATACCATGTTCATGCGAAACCATACTGTGGTTCCCATATAAACATAATATTGTTCTTAATAATCATAGTATGGTCCTAGTTTATAATACTATGGTAGAAAAACAATCATACTATGATTACAAAATAACCATGGTATAGTTCAGTGTAACCATACTGTACAACCATATTATAATACAGGATAACATGATATGGTTACATGCATTGAAGTACCTGTGAATAAAATGCATTATTAATTTAAAATATAATTTTTTATTTTATTTAATTCATATATACATTTTACGACAAATCAATTCATAAATAGCTTATTTTCTTTGGATACACAAACATAACCTACATAAGGAGATTCAAGGCACTTTATGTTAACCGAAAGAAAAACTTCTTCATAATCAATAAGAAACGCATGGTAGTGATCATCGAAGCCGTGATTTAAGAGTCTTTGAATGCACAATGAAAACATATCATCAATTAAGCAAATATGGTCCGAAATATCTTTATAGTTTATTAAAAAATCGAAAAGTTTGATCTGATATTTAAGAAAGACTGTCTTCAATATATTGATTCTATTGTTGGAACTGTTGCAAGCATTTTTTAATACCTTATGTACTGACTCAAACCTCATTGATGAAATGTGCTTCAAAGGTCCAACTTTCTTCATTATGGTGGCATAATGAAGCAAATTATGAAACTTGGGTTTCAAGTTTGATTTTGTTAGTTTCATATATAAGCTATTGTGCTCGCACACTAATTGATGAAAAGTTTTTTGAATGGAATCAGCTGTACAAGCTATATCTACAATTTGTCTAAGAATTATATATAATGACCACTCTTCGCAATCCAGAACTAAATCACCAACCATTAAATTAAGACAGTTAACAAATGTCAAAGTCTCTGAAGCTGAAAGCTTCAATTTTGTCTTCGTCATAAAATCTGAATTTAAGATAGGTGGTTTATTTCTGTCATAAACTGGCCCATAATTAAACGTTAGCATTCTGTAATTTAATTGCTCTAAGGTAAAAAATTCTAGTCCCCAATGAAACGTTTCAAAATAAAAATTAAGACGTAGTGACAGACACCTTCCAATAAGTCGTGCATGACATCTACACTGCAATTGTTCGTGACGTGAAAATAAATTGTTCCACACGGAGTTTTCTTTAATACCTGTGACTTTGAAATCGTTTATTTCTAGATCTCTTTGGTAATTATCAGTGTTTCTCAACATATCTACATTTTCACTAATATCAACTTTGTTTGCATCACGATGTTGTTTACACAAACGGCAATAAAAATTGCTAGAAAAACTCTCCGAAAACCCAAGAATTGTATTAAGACCTAGATTGTCTCCTAGAATTAATGAAGGAATTATTTTTATCCTTTGTATATACCTTCCGTTTAGTGAAACTTCGTTTTTTATTTCAATTCCTGTTGTTTGTAGGTATAAACGTCTTAAATACACTTGCTTCGAATTTTTTCCTGTTTGCAACAAAAAATATGAGAAAGTTTGGATTCTTGCACATTTACCATGTTTTCTTGGATCAGTTAATACCATTAAAATAAGTTTAAAAAAATGTTTTCTAAGTATATTTGAGTATAATTTTATTAAGTAGTGCCAAATATCAGTGTAGGTATATAGTGGAAGGGGTACAATATGATAACTTAAACATTGAATTTTATACATCTTAAAGTTAATCATCCACATCGTCATCATCCGCAGCCAGGGATGGTCCGTATGACGAATTTTCAGGTTTTCGACTGTCAAAAGGTATAAACGTCGAAAACGTCATATACCTGTATAAAATGTAGTAAACGTCATTTATTTCAATATTATCACCATATACAGTAATTTTCAAGAACATATATTATTTTTACTGTATATCTGGCTATTCTATACTAGAAATGATAAAAATTCTGAATTTTTTTAAAAAAAAATTTTTTGATATTCGATATGAATTTGAGGAAAGCATACGTTATTTCCAAATCGATAAATGTAAATAGCTATTTTATAAAAAACATAATGGTTTTGAGTGGGTTTCCGACGTTTCTGACGTATGTATTATACGTTGGAAATGTATGTCATTTACGTCACTGTTTCTGACAGGCCATCTCTGTCCGCAGCATCACCAACTTCTGATAATTGTTCAATATGTAAAAGGGCATTTGACACAATTTCGGGTCCGTGAATAAAAAACTTGTGCAAAGTGGTAGGCATATTATACCAAGGATACATTTCAACAAAAAGTCGTCCTGTATTGTGTGCATATATTTGAAATTTTTCATTATTAATCTCATGGCCACTGGATACAGCTATAACCGACACGTGCATTTTTATTAAATTAACATATATTTTTGTTATTTCGGCAGATTTTTTTAGGGTTTTGTCATTCATTGTTTGAGCGCTCGAATTCATCATAAGCTTCGACGATTATAAAAAACAACGTTCGAACTTGTACCTATAAAAAAATGCTAATAAAGAACCATTTTACCCGACTACTTGAAACTGCACAACACAATCACTATTTGTCAAAACAATGAATATTATTAAAATAAACAAAAGCAAAATATTATTGTAACAAAGAATATTATTAAAAGAAACAAAAATAACAACAATAAAATAATTAGAAAAAATAACATGAAAAACAAGAAAACACAACACTCAACAACAGCACCAGCCACGAGATCAATGTGACTTTTAGCTAATTTGACTGCTGCAACACTTGTATTAAACAATGCATAGCTTCTAAAAGGCACAAAAGGGCAGCGTACAATTTTGCAATATAACACAGATTTATGTCCTCTTTAATATAAACCAAAAATTATGACACGAATGTGGACGAATAATAACTATTTATCCATTTAAAATATAAAAATATTAATTTTTTTTGGCATTTTCAATATAAATACCTAAATTTTAATCACTTCCAAACACAATTTCATACTCAAATGTTAACGAAGTATTTGCAAAATAACCTAAACTTTATGGTTCCGTTGAAAAATGTTTAACTTTTACAATACTTTTTAAAATAAATAAAATTTTCAACGGGAACGTTTTCACTTTTTTCAGCCTTTTTTGGCACAAAAATTTCTATGAAGTTTGACTTTGAAGTTTCACTACAAAAACACCAGACCACTTTTGACATTTATTTCAACGACAAGTGATGTAGAATTTTATATACTTTAACCGTGTGCAAAAATTTTTATATTGGCGATACTTAAAATTTAATTTTTTAATTAATCCAAGGAAACAGGGTATTCTAACCCACTGTGCGTTACTTTCAAAATGTTGTAAGTGTTTATACAAGTGATATTTGTACGAATCTAGGCGATGGTACTTTCGATAGCATTTACTAAAGCAACAAGGGTATGATGATATATTTCCATGGCGTTTTCTTAAATGACTTATGTAGTGTTTAGCATCAGTAAACGACTCAGTGCAAACAAAACATGTAATTCTGTATATATAAAAAAATATTATGGTTCTACGTATAAAAATGTATTAGGTTATAAAATTTTAAATTAAAAATACGATTCTATTGAAATGAAATTAATTGCAAAATATAATAAACCAATGTAAAATATTTTATATATATATATAAATACACCCTGTATGTGTATAATAATTTGTTAAAAATAAATATGGGATAATAATATCTTACAACTCTGTATCCGAGCGCAGGTCATTTATCAACGTATTTATTGATGGAGTAATGTTATCCCAAGGCGTACTAATATCAAAAATAATTCTTTGGATAAATGTCCATACAAGTATTCAGGGAATTTAATATTCATCGTCATGAAACAATGGAAGCATACCTCAACAGCTTGTAAAGGACTTTGAAGTTTGATTCTGATCCCACAAATGTCAACGTAAGCAATGGATATAATTTTTGAGGTGTCACCGACAAAATATATTTTTGGCTGGGTTTCAGATTTCAACCTTTTTAGTCGGTGTCTTGATTCGTCATCAGCCTGCAGAATATTCTACAAATTAAAAGATAATAGTTTTTTATTTTTGAAGAAGTATAATACAATATAAATTAATTACCTCAGTATAATGAATGAAGGACTCCTGTATTTCCAACTTAGTCTTCTTTCTGCTATTTGGCAAAATATATGGTATAATCATTAAGGAAAGCGCAAGTTTTGAGTCTGTAATAGTTAGAAAGATGTGTGTTGGGTTATACTTTAATTTCGTTGTTATATCTCTAGTTACCTTCATCGTCAGTCCCATTAATTAATGTTAATATTTTTTGAACACAGATGTCTCTTATTTTGCTTGACTTCGCAATCAATTTGGAATAATAGAATTTCCATTCATAAATACCTTTCGAACATGGAAACAGGATGTTGTAATCTATTTTAAACTTTAATGGAATGTAAATTAATAATTAAAACATATGTGAAGCATTAAATTATTATTTAAATTTTAATGATGTATAGCAAGGTCGCTTACCAACTCGAATCCTTTTTCACTGAGGAGAACTTTGTATTTGTTTATATATTCAATTGTAGGTACTTTACTATTTTTGAGTTCTTCCTGTCTGAGGAAATGTGATCTCTCCCAGATTTCCACAACCTTGCTCCATTCAAAGCCGTCGGTTTTTAGAATATCTAATTCGTTTTCATTAATTTCAAATTCGTCGGATGGTTTTTTTTGAATTATTGGTGGCTTTAAGGTAAAGACAAAAAGAAAAAAAAATAAATAAAAACATATTATATAGTTATGTTATGGGAAAATTGTACATACATACCAGACTTTAGGGGTTGAGATTTGACTTTTCGTTTTATTATTCCCAATGCACTAAGCTTACTCCTTTTATTGTTGTAAGCATCGTAAAGCTTTCCCTTCGCTAGATGTCCTTTTTGAAATGGTACATAATACGTCTCCTTAACTTCAGATTCAAAAATTTCAACAATTGAATTAGATAATTGTATAAAATCCTCTCTAAGTAGCCTAAAACAAATTACATTTGTTATGAATTTTGTCAAATCCTTGTATTCGTTTATACATACTGTCTACTTGGGTTTTTATTTAGAATAAATTCAATTAAGGCCTTTGCAATTTTAATGCGGTCCTTATTTTCCAACGTTTTAACATTTAAGAATTGGTGAATGTCAGGGATTGCGCTAATTTCCTAAAGATAATATATTGTTGAAATTTAGAAACTCACTATTTCCACTAATCTAATATGTATATATACTAAAGTACTTATAATGAAATCCATACTTAAAGAAAAGACTTACTTGCTTTGATGGAAGACAATCCAAATTGTCAACAGTGGTGAGCACAATTATGTCTTGTGAGGAATTTAAGAATGGTTCTTCTCCAATGCAGGATATTGCTTGGCGAGCAGCTGTGAAACTTTCTGTTGATGGCGTTTCTCTAATTCTACCAGAATCTGTAGATTCACCTTCAAAAGCGGAGTCCGTATTGGATACACAAACGTCAGCATCTATGAAAATTAGAATTTAAAAAATATTAGAATTTTATAATTTGAAATAAAGTTTCTTTTTACTAATACTTACTTGATAGTTTAATATCTAGAACAAAATCGGTAGATCCAATAAATTGACTAACAAAATCGGAAAAAAAAGCTTGGTTTTATGCTAAATCCTTTAGAGAGTACATCTACATCAACATCTGCACCTAAACTGTAGCTTTTTCGAACTGCAATGAAAACACAACAAAAATAAAAACGTAAACAAACAGACAATGTTGATTGCTTCCACATTTTGCGTTTGTTTTATCAATCTTCTTATATTTACCTTCATCCAAGAACAATTTGTAATTGTTAACTCCGTCAAAGCTAACACAAATAATCTCCTTTTTATCACCAAAAATTGTTTTAATAAACTTTAAACCTTCTCACACAAAAAGAACAGAACAACTGAAGTTAATTCTGTTCTTTTTTTGCAAGCAAAAAACATAACGGGACTCTCATTAAGGAATGCACACATTTGTATGCATGTATGTTTGAAAATGAAGAACTATTGCGTGACAATAACCATTACATGGTTGCAATAAAAATATCGTGATTGATTTCAAAAATGATATTATTGCAGACCAACGAATACACAAAGATGCATGAAAAAACATGAATATGTAGTGTATTTTAAAAACATACTATGATTGCATTAAAAAAGTTATTGTTGTCACCGAATAGACACAAGTTTACATTGTCAAGAATACAAAATCAGACATTTTGCATGAAATTGCGATATTTTTTTGATTTTCAATAATTTTCATTTTAATTGTTTCTGTGTTAAAATTCCTTTCCATACAATATATATATATATATATATATTACATTAAGTGAAGGATGGCACGTATTTGAAAACACTTTTCACTATGAAAAATAGTTTTATTTCACAAATCCCCGTTTATTAATAAACTAGTACGACCGACTTCAATTGTTGCCAAATATAAACTGAAGAAAGAATCGTGGAAGGTTTACAGCAACATACCAAGTGACAATGTTATTATTCAATGTTATTATTCATTGCTTACAACTATGTAAATGGTTTGTAACCATAAAATACTTTATTGATGCAAAAATGTTTTGTATCGGCAACTATGAAATAGTTTCTCTGATAATTGTATGGTTTATTAAAATAACCATACTTACGATTTTTTAATGAACAACATTGTTCCGACAAAATATTGATCAGATTTTTATTGCAGAAATAATGATGTGGTTGAAACAAATAAAAACATGCTTCAGGAAAGAATAGTATGACTGCAGCAAATATTGAGTGATTGCGGTGAAAATGTTCAACTATATTTTTTCTCTGCGTGTGTCTTCAATATTGCGGGCTGTATATAAACAGGCAGACGATTATGGCTAAATCGACACAGAACTTTATTCCAATTAAGAATAAATGGGATCTCATGTGAATATTTCGATGTGTTTCAAACACAATTAATATGCACACACTCTACCTTGTGGTGTAGGGTATAATAATTTTAAGAAATACAGATCTCATTATTAAGTATAAACTTATTTATTTCTATAATTTTTTTAACAAAATCGTTCATGTTCTATTGACAAAGTTTTGGCAACTATCACAGCCCACCATTATATACTCTATACCCCTCAAATATTCAGGTAGATTCGATTTGTATTAAACTGTAAACCTCAGATCATTATTGGTTCTGTTATATATATATTTTTTTTCATTCAAAAAAACAATTATAAATACACTTTTCTCCAATTTGATTCAATATATTAACACATTGACATATTTTCTTCACAGTAGTCATATCTAATTTCCGTGCGACAGAAAAAGTAATAAATTCAAAATAGAATGGAATGGTTTATAAAAATGTTCAGACAGAAATAAAAGTCTTCTCCCAGATGGATATGGGAAATTACAAAATTCTTTTAAAATTCCATTAAAAAAAATTTGAAAAATTTTTTTGCGAGCACATTCCTGATTTTTGGTACATAGGTTAAGAAAAATATGCTGATTCGAAATATGTTCGCGTTCACAAATTCGGATGCTGCGCACAAAAGTTATAGCGGTTTTAAATCTTGTATTTCAAATATAAATTAAATGAATTCCTATTCGTTGTAATTCGCGAATTTCTTCACAAATGCTTAAACACCATTGTTATCTTTGCATACTAGTCAAATCACACTGAAATACGGTTTAATAGTCGCGAAAAACAAATAGAAACATGAAGATATCGGAAAATAAAATAAATTAATTTTTGAATTAAAACAAATGTTTTTTGGAATTTTCGATTTTTTAGTATGTTTAAGAGGATACGGTTTTGCCTTAATCTTCTAAAATATACGACGCTTTCTTTTGCAAATTCTTTTAGATGATTGTTAAATATCGGCAGATTCATCTGATAAGAGTTTCGACGTCATTAATGGCTAAATATATTGCACTTACAATACATAAAAATTATCAATATTGAAAAGCTTGCAATTCGCGAATTAGTTGAAATCAGTTGATGCGCATGCGATTTTCGTATAAACCGAATCAATGTCTTTCAATAATTATTAATTTTTCGATGTTTAATTTAGCGGTCAAAGTGTGCCACTCGATGCACTTTACTATGCAAAAACCCTAAAAATGGCTAAAAATCACGCAACGTGCATACGATTTTTATGCGCATCCGATTTTAGTAATCTCCTATGAAAATACGCAAAAGGACACCTATTTTAAAAGGATCGGTTAAGAACCGCGGATGTGCCTCCACAATCAATTTTGGATAAAATATGCATATTATTCGCGTATCGATGTATTTTTGACCTATTTCCACACAGATTCGCGAATTTGACAATACAAGCATAAATGAATGTAAAATTAATTCGAAGAAAACCGCGATTATTTACGCGAATTTGTCAAAATAAGTTTTTGCAGTTTTTCCCACATTCAAGGTACCTATATCCGCCGTTTTAATGGGCGGAATTGAACATGGATGGGCTCATTAGATCCGGCACGTAAAAAAACTAAAATCACGCGGGGTTCCACGGAATTTGAATGGACTTTCTTAATTTTAGACTAAAAAAATATGTTTTTTATAAAAATTTACGCACTAAATTTTCGTCTTTGGAACCCAATTGCAAAGAAGCTACAGTGGGCACATTCATGAGATATACACTAAACGAAGCAGAATCACGAGTTCTACGATCCTATAATTAGTTTATTCTATTGTCTGGATGCGCATCCTAATTATAAGAAAAATTCAAAAAACACCGAAAATCCGGCTTCAAAATGTCAGCATCCATTTTGGGTGGTTGCAGTGATTATATCGAAAAATCATACATTAGAACCATATTGTCCATGGGGTATTCTGCAACTTAGTCACTGATCACATGTGTGTGCGTTGTGTAGTTTAGCCACAAATCGGGAACGAACACAAAAAAACTCGTTGGCTTCAACACATTTTTACCCATTTTTTTACATTACCACCATCACAGCTTCCACGCAACTTATTATTTATTACCAAAATTTCAAGATTTTGATAAGAACACTTCATTTTATAGAATTGAATTTAAATTATATGCAATATGTTCATATTTCGCGAGTTATAACCTTGCAAACCTCAGCTTCAAGGAATTATCAATAAACATGTCATTCATTTGTAACAATGGGACAAAAGTATGTAAATGGACTTCAAACAAATATCAATAGGTCATTCGTTGGGCTATGTCTGCACTTCTAGAAAACGCAACTACGTAATTCTATGCCCAATTTTGTATGTTGTACAAAATTTGATGTAAATCTGACAAACATGAGGAACATGAGTATATCCAAATATGAACCGATTTCAACGAAACTTGTCACAGGTTAGGTTATACTAATTTCAGTACGTTTTGTTCCTATCAGCCATATATCTATAATATCCATATATCATATCAATCTAAAATAAAAGGGAGCTATATAAATCTCAACCGATTTTCACGAAACTTGGCACACATCATTTTGGAGTAAACTCAGTACGCTATACCAAATTTCGTGCAAATCGAAAGATATTTGTGGACTTTGGTGCACCATTTACCTTAAATCGGACGAAACTATATATGGGATCTATATATAAATCTGGACCAATTTTCACGAAACTTGACAGACATCATTCTATTCTCAATTCAGTACGATATGCCAAATTTCGTGCAAATCGAGAGATATATAGGATATATATATACATGAAATCGGATGAAACTATATATGGGAGCTATATCTAATCTGGACCGATTTTCACGAAACTTGCCAGACATTATTCTAGGCTCAATTCAGTACGTTATACCAAATTTCGTGCAAATCGACAGATATATAGGGTCTTTGGTGCACCATTTAAATTAAATTGAACGAAAATATATATGGGTGCTACATCTAAATCTGAACAGATTATCACGAAACTTAACACACATCATTCTACTCTTAATTCAGTACGCTATGAAAAATTTCGTGGAAATCGAAATATATTTAGGGACTTTGTTGCACCATTTACTTTAAATCGGACGAAAATATATATGGCAGCTAAATCTAAATCCGAACCGATTTTCATGAAACTTAACACACATAATTCTAGACCTAATTCATTACGCTGAGCCAAATTTAGTGCAAATCGAGAGATATATTAAGGGACTTTTGTGCACAATTTACCTTAAATCGGACGAAAATATATATGAGATCCATATCTAAATCTGAACCGATTTTCAGGAAACTTAACACACATCGTTCTAGAGATAATTAATTACGCTGTGCCAAATTTCGTGCAAATCGAAAGATATATAGGGACTTTGGTGCACCATTTACATTAAATCGGACGAAAATATATATGGGAGCTATATATAAATCTGAACCGATTTTCAGGAAACTTCACACATATCATTCTAGACCTAATTTATTACGCTGTGCCAAATTTTTTGCATATCGAAAGATATTTAGTGACTTTAGTCCACCATTTACATTAAATCGGACGAAAATATATATATAAATCTGAACTAATTTACACGCAAATTAACACATTTCATTCGAGTCATAAATGCGACGTGTACTTTGTTTACAATTTAACATGAACAGACAGACACCCGGACAGACGGATTCTATGTATGTGATTCTATGCTTATTCTCAAAAGGAACCATGTGTCTATCCGGTTTCCTTTTGCCTGTTACAAACATATGCACAAAGACATAATACCCTGTACCACAGTCTGGTGAAGGCTATTGGCTACACCTATCAATTTTGAATGAATTCCTTTTGCCTGTTATCCCATACTCTATAACTGTTATCCCATTTAACCGTTACAAATCAGAATTTAATTTGCTCTGAGTACTTTGTAATTTTGTGACTTAAGTTTAAGAAAGGATAACCAGCATGTTGTGGTGTCATGTTCATCCACTAAGCGGGTATTTCTATGCCCACGGTGGTAAAGTTGCTCATTTTTCTAAGGTGTATACTTGGTCTCCTGTTCTCTTTCGCTGGATGAAACATAAAAATATATAATATTCAACAGAATATAAGCAACGATGTTTTCATCCAATGTTACCGTAAAAGTGTTTATCGTTGGAGGTACGTCCTTGAGGCACATAGATGTTGTTGTAAGTAAAGGTAACAAATTGTTTTATACTAATAGTGTCTCGCCGTTGGATTATTAATTAAAGCTTATTGAATTAATTAGTGGGTCATTGTGTTCTCTGAAAAAATCCTTAGCACGGAAAATTAATGTAGTAATGTGGTGGCAGCAGAATATGCTAACGGCAACAGACAATATGGATAACAAACCTGAGGCAATATGAATTATGTCACTGATGCTTACCCATATATTCTACCGTAACTTAGTGTCGATGGTTAAACACGTATTCTCTTGTTTCTCTTTCCTGTCCATGACCATGAAAAAATAAGAGTTTCAAATTCTTATCTTTTGAGCACCTATTGAGATTCTCAACAACTTTACAAACTGAATATAATCGATATAGGATGAATACTATGAAAACATTACTACATATAGGAATTGATGCAAATCTGACCCTATTTTCACCCACAAGGTACCCAAATTAATATCAATATACATTAATTAATATATATACCTCGGTCTAATAATTCAAACTATATTTTATAAGTTTAAATGCACTGTAATTAAATTCTCGTTGTTCTTGCCACTATTCCCTCATCATCGACTATTCTATTTGACCTTGAAAACTAACGAATCTGAAAATAGATGTCATTTACAGTGAGGGGATGAGAAATACCACTTTGCAAATTCCTAATGTTGATAATAATGACGATTGCTTTTAAAACACAACCCTTAACTAAAATTTGTAGAAATTTTGCTACCAAATGGTAGACAAAGAAATGATGAGACCATTATGAGGATATTTAAGAACAAATACTTTATACTAACCCACAAGCTCCACTAGTCAGACTATATATTGACCATTGGGCCTTATTCAAACAATTTATATAATATCCTGTCAATCTATTTAAGAACCGATGTGAATTTCCAATGGCATGCCAAATAAAAACATTTATATGTACCATCGACAAATCTTCTTTAACTGACTGTCCTGTAAACTTAAAACTGTCGAATGTATCCATTCTGTTCGTTGAGAATATATGACTTTTATGATTTTTTAATTTTGATGAATATAATTTATGAACCACAAATATTACCAAATTCATGTGTTAATTGTCGTCGAGTTTAGATCTAGTTTCAGGAAAGATAATTTTGGCATTTTCCGTCGAGATATGAACATATGTCTGATGTACTTGTAAACCGGTTCATGTTTTCCCGGAGTAAACATCTCTTGTCACTTTTTACACAACTGCCTTGGTTCATTTGACTCGCTAAATATTGGCGGATAATTGTACAAATCGCCTTTTCAATTAGTTTGTTCAATCGCCTTCCCTGTAGAAAATTGCAAGGCGTCAAGAATAATAGGCAAAAATAAATTAGTCGGACCATTTAATCTTTCCTTCTATTTGTGTGCATATGTTCGCAAAAAACATAATAACCTGTACCACTGTGTTTCACCACACAAATAATTAACTATATTCTTTAACATTGATTTTCGTGAGCAATACGTCTATGTATAAATAGGTACATAA
>NW_026882701.1:0-41169 GCF_032173495.1 Musca vetustissima
AAAATTAATTTAATTATAAAGGTAATCAACGAATGGCGGACCAAACAAAAAAAAACGGGGTTTGAGGTTAGACAGCAGACCAGGTGCTGCCAGAAAGAAAAGTGTAAAAAAGGATGCTCTTTCACCTAAATGAAATATAGATTTTATTTTTGGCGCCTTGAAATAGGATACACAAAAATATTAAATACAAAACAAAGAAGGTATGCAATAAACAAATATTAAAAGGGAGCAACTAAAAGTATGCAATAAACATTACAATTTAAATTGTTAAGGGCCCACCATTTTTTAAAGAATTTTTATAGGAGTCTAACATAACTTTAGGCGTGGAATTTTATATTTTTGTTGAAGAGTAACTTTAGGCGTGGATTTTTTAAAGAATTTTTTGTTGAAGATTTTTAAAGAATTTTTATAGTAGACGAGCATAGCTTTAGGCGTGGATTTTTTAAAGAATTTTTATACAGGACGAGCATAGCTTTAGGCGTGGATTTTTTAAAGAATTTTTATATTAACATACCTTTAGGCGTGGATTTTTTAAAGAATTTTTATAAATCTCGAGCATAGCTTTAGGCGTGGATTTTTTAAAGAATTTTTATATAGGACTAACATACCTTTAGGCGTGGATTTTTTAAAGAATTTTTATAAATCTCGAGCATAGCTTTAGGCGTGGATTTTTTAAAGAATTTTTATAAATCTCGAGCATAGCTTTAGGCGTGGATTTTTTAAAGAATTTTTATAAATCTCGAGCATAGCTTTAGGCGTGGATTTTTTAAAGAATTTTTATAAATCTCGAGCATAGCTTTAGGCGTGGATTTTTTAAAGAATTTTTATAAAGATTTTTTTAAAGAATTTTTATACAGGACGAGCATAGCTTTAGGCGTGGATTTTTATACAGGGACGAGCATAGCTTTAGGCGTGGATTTTTTAAAGAATTTTTATACAGGACGAGCATAGCTTTAGGCGTGGATTTTTTAAAGAATTTTTATACAGGACGAGCATAGCTTTAGGCGTGGATTTTTTAAAGAATTTTTATACAGGACGAGCATAGCTTTAGGCGTGGATTTTTTAAAGAATTTTTATACAGGACGAGCATAGCTTTAGGCGTGGATTTTTTAAAGAATTTTTAAAGAAGACTGACATACCTTTAGGCGTGGATTTTTTAAAGAATTTTTATACAGGACGAGCATAGCTTTAGGCGTGGATTTTTTAAAGAATTTTTAAAGAAGACTGACATACCTTTAGGCGTGGATTTTTTAAAGAATTTTTATACAGGACGAGCATAGCTTTAGGCGTGGATTTTTTAAAGAATTTTTAAAGAAGACTGACATACCTTTAGGCGTGGATTTTTTAAAGAATTTTTATACAGGACGAGCATAGCTTTAGGCGTGGATTTTTTAAAGAATTTTTATACAGGACGAGCATAGCTTTAGGCGTGGATTTTTTAAAGAATTTTTATACAGGACGAGCATAGCTTTAGGCGTGGATTTTTTAAAGAATTTTTATACAGGACGAGCATAGCTTTAGGCGTGGATTTTTTAAAGAATTTTTATACAGGACGAGCATAGCTTTAGGCGTGGATTTTTTAAAGAATTTTTATACAGGACGAGCATAGCTTTAGGCGTGGATTTTTTAAAGAATTTTTATACAGGACGAGCATAGCTTTAGGCGTGGATTTTTTAAAGAATTTTTATAGAGGCTTAGCATACCTTAAGCCGAGGATTTTTAAAGAATTTTATAGAGTCTTAGCATACCTTAAGGCGTGTATTTTTTAAAGAATTTTTATAGAGACATAGCATATCTTTAGGCATGGATTTTTTACAGAATCTTTATATAGGCCTAGCATACCTTTAGGCGTGGATTTTGATAAAGAATTTTGAGGAGTAATACAGTGCTAGGCGTGGATTTTTGAATGAATTTTTAAGACGCATAACATGTTTTTAGGGGCGCTTTTGGTGTTTCCAAATTTTTTAGCATAGCCTTCATTTACGCTATCCAAAATAATTTGGCATTAGTCTTGTTAAATCTTATTCTAATAGAAATAAAATGGTAAAATAAATTCTTTGCCAGATACAAAAATAAACACATTGCATGTAGGAATTTTTAAAATTGCAATTCCACTGATTTGGTGAAGGCGAAGGAGAGATTCGAGTGCTAGAATGAGGAGAGTAATGGAACGGACTTTTGTAGTCGTAATTGTAAATAATGTCTGTTTCACACCGACAAAAAATAGAAGCGTATTTATTCCTTGACTGTCCGTTGGTGTTTTTTTGTTTGCGTTCCATTCTTGGGTGTGTACTAAGGCTGGACCGGTGCCAAAAAGTATGCCACAGTATGTACTCACCGCACACTCACTACTACGCCTAAGAGCTATGCTCTGTGCTGGCCAGGGCAGATGAACAAAAAACACAAAAATGATATTTAAAAAATGAATATAAGCTGAGTTTTTTGTGACAACTCAAACAATTGAGTTATTTTAGTGAAACAGCGAAATGCAATGATTTGCTGTTGTTGTTGTCAGTTCTTTAACATTTTTCTCCCAGTTTTCGTTGTTTTTTTTTGTGTGTAAGCCTGTAAAGAGCCAGGGCCATAGCTAGAATGTTATTTTTTTTTTTTGTTCAAACAATATCGTAGATTTGTCGTATACAAAATAGTTTTGTGACGAACATAAAGCCTTGAAGCTTACTATGACGAACAAACAGCATCGCGGTCAAGGAGGAGAGGAGAAAGACGACAACACAAATCTTGTTTTTTGTTATTTAGAAGTTGAATTATATCCAAATAAATGTGTATAGAATTTGAGCATTAGTAGTGTATTGTATTTTATTAAATTGCTGATAGAAAACATCTTTGGTTTTTCTCGAGAATTATATTGCATATTTTAGGGTCATATGTAAATATTAAAATTGTTGTATATTTTAGTCTACCGTGAAAAATATAACAAAAACTGAAAGCTGCATTCATAATAATTATCATATAATCTCCTATAACAATGTTTTAAAAAAATCCACGCCTAAGGCTGAGTTACTCCTCTACAAAAATTCTTTAAAAAATCCACGCCTAAGGCTGTTTAAGTCCCCTATAAAAATTCTTTAAAAAATCCACGCCTAAGGCTGTTTAAGTCCCCTATAAAAATTCTTTAAAAAATCCACGCCTAAGGCTATTTGGATCCTCTATAAAAATTCTTTAAAA
Organism: Musca vetustissima; assembly: GCF_032173495.1. NCBI lineage: Eukaryota > Metazoa > Arthropoda > Insecta > Diptera > Muscidae > Musca > Musca vetustissima. The sequence goes on from NW_026882701.1 coordinate 3,187, forward strand.
AATCCTCGCCTAAGGCTGTTTGAGTCCTCTATAAAAATTCTTTAAAAAATCCTCGCCTAAGGCTGTTTGAGTCCTCTATAAAAATTCTTTAAAAAATCCACGCCTAAGGCTGTTTGAGTCCTCTATAAAAATTCTTTAAAAAAACCACGGCTAAGGCTGTTTGAGGCCTCTATAAAAATTCTTTAAAAAATCCACGCCTAAGGCTGTTTGAGTCCTCTATAAAAATTCTTTAAAAAATCCACGCCTAAGGCTGTTTGAGTCCTCTATAAAAATTCTTTAAAAAATCCACGCCTAAGGCTGATTGGGTCCTCTATAAAAATTCTTTAAATCATCCCCGCCTAAGGCTGAGTACTCCTCTATAAAAATGCTTTAAAAATCCACGCTGTTGGCTGAGTGGGTCCTCCATAAAAATTCTTCAAAAAATCCAAGCCTATGACTGAGTTTCTCCTTAATAAAAAAAAAATCTTTAAAAAATCATTGCCTACTTTTTGGGGCATAACATTTAGCTGTTTCCTAATTTCTTATTGCTAATGGCCTATTAATAATAATTGAATCTCACATCCTTGGAGGTCCTTTTCCTCTCTCACACATACATACATATATTGCTATGGTATTTTTTGTCTTTTCATTTCGCTCCACGTTAATTTCCTTTAATAGGTGCTAAAATGTTTATAAGCCGCTTATGTTAATATTTCAACACATATGTTTTCTACACACACATATATATATATATATATATATATTAATTTTTATATATAGATGTGGCTTCGCCGTTGTTGTTTTTGTTGTTTCGCGTTTCGCGTTATTTTCCACCCTTCATTAAAGGCCAAAAGAGAGAAAACCATTAGAAGTTGTTGCGAAAAAAAGGAGCAAAAAAAAAGCTTAAATAAACACTCTCAGAAAGTTTTGCCTACTTTTAGGCAGTGTTTATATTAAATGCTTGTGTTTTCGTTCTCTCACGCTATGTGTGCACTTCGCCATGGATGGCACTTAATCATTGGATGGGTTAAGATGTTTTGCCTTGAAAAATAGGCACCAACAACAAAAATAAACTGAAGTGGAAAAAAATATAAAGTTTATTGGAAGTGGCATTGTGTTAAATCTGTGGTTAAGCAAGAGAAGGAGGAGAAAAAATACAACAACGACAACACCACCAAATATCTTTATTATGGCTGGCATTTCTTTTATTCTTTTTCTTGTTTTTTGTGGATTTGTTTTGGCTTTTATTATTGGTTTTGACATATTTATGACTTTATGAAAATAAAAAAAAATCTGTTTGTTTTTTTCAATGAAAATGGAAATAAAGCAACAGCCAATTATTTTGTGGTGGGGCTTCATGGCGGAATTTAAAAATCTGCAAATCTAAACCTGGAAAAAAATCTGCAAATCTAAACCTGGAAAAAAAATCTCAAAACTATGGCACGTGTCCCTTCACTCAGCTGTCACATTTTCTATGCCGAAACCGAAATAAAATAAAAATGACAGTTAAACTTTAGGTTTTTTTGCACCATTTCCTTTCTATAAAAAATATTTTTTTCTTTACAACTTTAAACACATGTCTGTCTGTCCAGCCAACTGTCTTTCAAACAACGAAAACGAAAGATAATTCAATTACAGCAGAAAGCAGATAAATAAATAACATTTCATGTTACACACACACACACATCGACACATGGGGAAAAAGTTGCTGTCAAAACAATTTCACAAAATGTTATTGCAGCAAAGTTTTACGCCACGCCAATGTAGCATACTTTAAGGGTGTTTGAATTTGAAGATAACTTGATATGTATTTAAGGGGAAATAATAAAGACAGCTATAGATGGACAATTGAATACACACAGCACAAAGCACTAGAGGACTAAATCAGGCATAGGCGTGTTTTTTACAGAATTATTATAAACCTTAAACGTGTATTTTTTAAAGAATTTTTATAGAAGACTCAATCAGCCTTAGGCGTGGATTTTTTAAAGAATTTTTATAGAGGACTTAGACAGACCTAGGCGTGGAATTTTTAAAAAATTTTTGTAGAGGACTTAGACAGACCTAGGCGTGGATTTTTTAATGAATTTTTATAGAGGACTTAGACAGACCTAGGCGTGGATTTTTTAAAGAATTTTTATAGAGGACTTAGACAGACCTAGGCGTGGATTTTTTAAAGAATTTTTATAGAGGACTTAGACAGACCTAGGCGTGGATTTTTTAAAGAATTTTTATAGAGGACTTAGACAGACCTAGGCGTGGATTTTTTAAAGAATTTTTATAGAGGACTTAGACAGACCTAGGCGTGTAATTTTTAAAGAATTTTGAGAGAGAACTTAGACAGATCTAGGCGTGGAATTTTTAAAGAATTTTGAGAGAGAACTTAGACAGGTCTAGGCGTGGAATTTTTAAAGAATTTTGAGAGAGAACTTAGACAGGTCTAGGCGTCGATTTTTTAAAAAAATTTTATAGAGGAGTAACTCAGGCCTAGGCGTGGATTTTTTAAAGAATTTTTATAGAGGATCCACTCAGTCTTAGGCGTGGATTTTTAAAGAATTTTTATAAAGGACGTACTCAGCCTTAGGCGTCGGTTTTTTAAATAATTTTTATAAAGGACGTACTCAGCCTTAGGCGTGGATTTTTTAAAGAATTTTTATAGAGGATCCTCTCAGCCTTAGGCGTGGATTTTTAAAGAATTTTTATAGAGGATCCTCTCAGCCTTAGGCGTGGATTTTTAAAGAATTTTTATAAAGGACGTACTCAGCCTTAGGCGTCGGTTTTTTAAATAATTTTTATAAAGGACGTACTCAGCCTTAGGCGTGGATTTTTTAAAGAATTTTCATAGATGACTTAAACAGCCTTAGGCGTCGGTTTTTTAAAGAATTTTTATGGAGGCCTTCATCAGCCTTAGGCGTGGATTTTTTAAAGAATTTTCATAGATGACTTAAACAGCCTTAGGCGTCGGTTTTTTAAAGAATTTTTATGGAGGCCTTCTTCAGTCTTAGGCGTGGATTTTTAAAAGAATTTTTATGGAGGCCTTCTTCAGTCTTAGGCGTGGATTTTTAAAAGAATTTTTATGGAGGTATTGTTTGCTTTGTTTTCCCGCATTGGTTTTAGTGGCCGCAAAAGGTAACCGCAGAGTACAATTTTGTGAAAATACCTTAAAATATGATCCAGATAATAACTAAAATAATTTCGTGGACAACCAACCAGCCAACCAAGAAAGCACTTCTTGCCGTTTCCTTGATGTTTGCCTTTTCTTTGTGAGAACTAATAAAATTTCTTCGGTATTCAAATTTCCCGTATAGAAATTTAAAAGCCAACCGCACCATCTACTCTACTGAGCCCGTAATTTTAACATAATTTTCACTGTACTTTGAAATTTATTTTTTTCCATGAAATCCAGCCTGACTGCCTGCCAGTATAAATCTTTCAATTGAGGCCATCAGATCTCAATTTATTTGTCTTCTTATTTTCTGCTGCAAAAAGGACGAAATGTGATGCCTTTTGTCAAATTGGTCCTTGGCTTGGGATTAAGAAAAATCTGGGGGAGATGGTAATGTGATTGTAACAACAACACAGCTGATTAAGGAACCCGGCCATCCATCCAACCACCTTGATAATAATACGAAGATACCAATTTTTGTTTTTGGTTACCAGAGATAACGAAACGACGAAAAGTAAAGTAAACTTATACGCGACGTCGGCGTAATTTAATTGTAAATTTATGATCACGCCAAGTGTTCATTCGCGTTCGTTCGTTCATTGCCGATGCATTTTAAATTATTCCAAAGCATACTTTTAGGTTTGGCTTATATTTATTTTACTTGATTGCTCTTGTTTTTGGAGGAAAGCAACAAAAACAAAAAATCGAAAAAAACAACAACAGTCAACCATCATGACAGCCTGCACAAATAAATGGAGGATGACGAGGACGATGATGGTGGCTGCGAATAAAAAATAACACATTCACACATACACGCACACAGCCATCATTCCATCACTAAATGACACAACGAAAAAGTTGCCTCTGCATGTATTTGTATAGTGAGTGTGTATGTGTGTGTGTCACTGCCTGTTAACTGCTCGGCTCGGCTCAATCGGTACCATTTCCAGTTGTAAATTATGCGAAATCAATTTCATTTGCTGGCAATACGTGATGTATTGCCCATGAGGTAGGCTATCTGTTATAAAGCCTTGTTGCAGTCGTTGTTGTTGTTGCTGCTGCTGCTGGAGGAATAAATTAAAGCCTGGAAATATGGATAAGCCTTGGGAAATTGAGGACATGCATACGGTTTGTTTTTCGAAATTCAATTTGAAAATTGAGTAAACATCATTGATGATTAATTATTGTTAATATTTTGCAGAATTTCAATGAGGGATGGTTGGGGATTTAATACAACAAAATTAAATTTAAAAAAAAATTCGAAATAAATTCTTTAAATAATACACAACTGGAGCTGAACAAGAGCTCTACTGAAAATCTTAAAAAATCCCCTTACCCCACCTATATTCTATAAAAAATCCAAGCCTAAGGCTGAGTAACTTCTCAAAAAAAGTCTTTAAAAAATGCAGGCCTAATGCTGAGTAACTTCCAAAAAAAAATTCTTTAAACAATTCAGGCCTAATGCTGAGTAACTTCTCAAAAAAAATCTTTAAAAAATCTAATAGTAACTCTTCAAAAAAAATTCTTTAAAAAATCCACGCTTAAAAATATTTTTTTTTCCTAAAGGCTGAGGTACTCCTCCATAAAAATCATTTAAAAATCTTCGTCGAAGGCTGAGTTACTCCTCCATAAAAATCATTTAAAAATCTACGCCGAAGGCTGAGTTGCTCCTCCATAAAAAATCATTTAAAAAATCCACGCCTAAGGCTGAGTTACTCCTCCATAAAAATCATTTTAAAATCTACGCCGAAGGCTGAGTTACTCCTCCATAAAAATCATTTAAAAATCTTCGTCGAAGGCTGAGTTACTCCTCCATAAAAATTATTTAAAAAATCCACGCTTAAGGCTGAGTGGGTCCTCTATAAAAATTCTTTAAAAAATCCACGCTTAAGGCTGAGTGGGTCCTCTATAAAAATTCTTTAAAAAATCCACGCTTAAGGCTGAGTGGGTCCTCTATAAAAATTCTTTAAAAAATCCACGCTTAAGGCTGAGTGGGTCCTCTATAAAAGTTCTTTAAAAAATCCACGCCTAAGGCTGTTTAAGTCCTCTATAAAAATTCTTTAAAAAATCCACGCCTAAGGCTGTTTAAGTCCTCTGTAAAATTTCTTTAAAAGAACCACGCCTAAGGCTGTTTGAGTCCTCTAAAAAAATTCTTTAAAAAATCCACGCCTAAGGCTGTTTAAGACCTCTATAAAATTTCTTTAAAAGAACCACGCCTAAGGCTGTTTGAGTCCTCTAAAAAAATTCTTTAAAAATCCACGTGTAAGGCTGAGTTACTCCTCTAAAAAAATTCTTTAAAAATCCAAGCCTAAGGCTGAGGAAGACCTTCATAAAAATTCTTGAAAAAATCCAAGCCAATGGCCAAGATGGCCCTCTATATTTCAGATTAGCATTTGACTTGATCTCTAACCTTCTTTCGGATTTAGTTTATATATTTTGTTTATGGAATTTTTATTATCCGCATATTTCCATTACAGCATTACTAATTAAAGTACTTTAAAGTTAAAGAGATTATCCCCATAAAGCTCTCTGGCTCAAAGAGAAGAGAGCTTTGAAGATTCCTTTTTTGTTTTCTGTTTCATATTTCCCCCTGTTGCTGTCCGAAGTTTGTTGTTGTTGTTGTTGTCAAAACAAATCCCACATTTGTGTGCGTGTGTTTTTATCTGCGGGAAAGCTGATTGCATATTTAACTGGAAGAAAAAATATTTTTTTTTTTGTTTTGGTTGGTTCGGTCCGGTTCTCTCCCTTCACTGGTATTCACCTGAAATGCCACTGGCTTACTAATTTATACAACGAGTGTTTTTTTTTTTCTTCTGATGCTCTCCCCTCCCGATTTTTTCCCCGAGGTATATGTTCCAAAGAACAACCACAGCTAATGGTTGGCGATTATGTTGTTTAGTTTCGTTTTGTAATTCTTTTAGCAGTAACGCCATCAGCATCAACAGATTTTTTCAGCATGTTGGTTACCCCAGTTGTGGTTGGGTGCACCCAACTGCTACTCTCCAGTCGCACATACACATATTTTTTCTTTGGAGATTAAAATATTTCTGTTTCGTTTTTCTCCACCGCCACCAATGTGACCTCTAAATTGCCTTATTTTCCCTAGAATATTTATTTTACTTCAATGTTTTGCTACCCGGCGTTATTAAGGTTATTAGCACCTTGCACTTCGGGTAGCCTCCTCCACTACTTATCTACTTGTACTAATTATTTACTGAAAAAAAAAAACACCTAATTATGCTGTTCTCTGGAAATAAATCTGAACGCCTAGAGGTGTAGCTGAGTTGTTTACATGGCATTACAGTGAAAAACGCTTTGCCATTGAATGCCTAAGGGTATGCAATAGTTTTTCTTCTGGCCTACAAATACATACATATGTATACAAGCAAATACTCTCCCTATCTTGTATGGCAGAGATTAACAAAATTGCATATTTTTGTAAATAATAATAAAAAACAAAAAAACACTTGCCTAAAAGTATGCACCATTAAATATTTATTTTCCTAATATTTCGTATTAAAGCTTATACAATTAATTGACTAATTTTTGCCTAATTTATTAATTTATTTGCCTTAAGTTTTCTGCTTGATATTAAATGCTCTCTTAACTACTTCCAACTAATTCCCCGGTTAATTAATTTATTGTTACCCCAATTTCCCTATCTACCTCCATCCCTACCTTCCTCTCGCAATAAATAACCTCCTAAGGCCATAATGATTTACCACAATATCCTTCAGCATTTATGTACAACCTATTAAAGTTCCTGCATTTCATCACACACATATATTCACATCATCCTCTCTTTTTTTGGGTGGTTATGCCATAAAAAATTTGTTATTAAATCAATAACGCCTAATTATAGGCAATTAATTTTAATTGTAATTATAAACGTAAAAATAGAAGGAAATGATGTAAGAATTTTTATTGCGGAGTAACTCAGCCTTAGTTGGGGATTTTTGACAGAATTTTTATAGCCTTTTTATAAAGGCCTATCTTTAGGCGTGAATTTTTTTAAATATTTTCTCAGGGTCTACACCAAGGCGTGGATTTTTTAAAAATATTTTTTCAAGGTCTATATACAAGGCGTGGATGTTTTTTATGACATATCTTTAGGCGTGGATTTTTCAACAATATTTTTTCAAGGTCTATATACAAGGCGTGGATGTTTTTTATGACATATCTTTAGGCGTGGATTTTTCAACAATATTTTTATGGCATATTTTTAGGCGTGGATTTTTTAACAATGTTTTTTATGGCATATCTTTAGGCGTGGATTTTTTAACAATGTTTTTTATGGCATATCTTTAGGCGTGGATTTTTTAACAATGTTTTTATGGCCTATCTTTAGGCGTGGATTTTTTAACAATGTTTTTTATGGCATATCTTTAGGCGTGAATTTTTTAACAATGTTTTTTATGGCATATCTTTAGGCGTGGATTTTTTAACAATGTTTTTTATGGCATATCTTTAGGCGTGGATTTTTTAACAATGTTTTTTATGGCATATCTTTAGGCGTGGATTTTTTAACAATGTTTTTATGGCCTATCTTTAGGCGTGGATTTTTTAACAATGTTTTTTATGGCATATCTTTAGGCGTGGATTTTTTAACAATGTTTTTTATGGCCTATCTTTAGGCGTGGATTTTTTAACAATGTTTTTTATGGCATATCTTTAGGCGTGGATTTTTTAACAATGTTTTTTATGGCATATCATTAGGCATGGATTTTTCAACAATGTTTTTTATGGTATATCTTTAGACGTGGATTTTTCAAATTACATACTTACTTAGCTGGCTTGTTACAGAACGGTTGTTCCATAAGCCGAGCTTAAAAAAGATTTCCAAGCGCGTCGGTCTTGTGCGCAAGTCCACCAATTTGGAAGACCACGTTCCAAGATGTTGTTTTCTACTTGGTCATTCCATCTGATTCGTGGCCTTCCCCTTCTACGGGAACCATCAGTAGGCTCATTTTTATATGCCTTTTGAGCTGGGGCATCTTCATTCATCCGCACAACATGGCCTAGCCACCGTAGTCGCTGCAGCTCCTGGTTCATTCGACGCCGATATTCACCGTCGACGCAGATCGGCCCGTAGATCTTTCGTAGAATTTTTCTCTCAAACGCCCCAAGAGCTTCTTCACCTGCTTGCGCAAGTACCAATTCTTCTGATCCATATAATAGCGTAGCCATATCAGCGTCTTGTAAAGTGTGAGTTTGGTCTGGCGGGAGGAGGCCTTGTTTCTAAACTGCTTACTTAGACCATAGTAGCATCTGTTGGTCATCACAATCCTTCTCCGAATTTCAAAACTGATTTCATTCGTTTTATTTATGGCGGTACCAAGGTATATAAAATCTTTAACTACCTCGAAGCTGTAGTTCTCAAGTTCCACAGTTGGTCAGAGTCTACTAGACGACTTGCGCGTTGATACCATCAGCTTGGTCTTCTCGCCGTTTACTGCCAGACCCACTTTGGCAGACTCCTTTTCAATTTGTTCACAGGTGGCTGTTACCGCTCGCAATGTTCGACCCATTATATCGATGTCATCGGCGTAGGCTAGTAACTGGTGTTGTTTGGTGTACAGAGTGCCATTTCTGTTCACCTTTGCGTCTCGTATGACCTTTTCCAGTAGGATGTTAAAAAGATCACACGACAAACTGTCACCTTGTCTGAATCCTCGTTCGGTATTGAAAGGCTCCGATAGGTCCTTTCCTACTTTAACGGCTGACCTTGTGCCACTTAAAGTTATCCTGCATAGCCGTATTAGTTTTGCAGGAATGCCGAACGCAGACATGGCTTTAAACACCTTTGAACGGATAGGGCTGTCGAATGCGGCTTTATAGTCGACAAATAGGTGGTAGGTGTCGATGTGTTTTTCGTGGGTCTTTTCCAGGATTTGGCGCAGAGTGAGAATCTGGTCAATGGTGGATTTGTCAGGTCGGAAGCCGCATTGGTATGGTCCAATGATGTCATTGACCATTGGCTTCAATCGTTCACACAGCACACTGGATAGCACTTTATATGCGATGGGAAGGAGACTTATTCCTCTATAGTTGGCACATATCGTTTTGTCTCCTTTTTTGTGCACGGGACACAGGATGCTGAGGTTCCAATCATTGGGCATGCATTCATCTAGCCAAATTGTGTTAATCAGCTGGTGCATGCTCCTAACCAGCACCTGACCACCAGTCTTGAATAGTTCGACTGGTAACCCATCGGCTCCTGCTGCTTTGTTGTTCTTGAGCCGATTAATTGCTTTCATGACCTCATCTTGGCTAGGTGGTATACACTCTACACCATCATCTCTTATTGGTTCTGGGGTATCTTCTTCATCGCCACTATTTGATATTAGTACCTTTTCGAAATGCTCCTTCCAGATCCTCAGCACGCTGTCTGTATCTGTCACCAGGTTTCTTTATTCATCTCTACAGGAGGATGTGCCTGCACCAAAGCCTTCGGTTTGGTGTTTTACTCGTTGGTAAAATTTCCGGACTTCATTCTGACTCCTGTACATCTCGATTTGCTCACGCTCACGTTTTTCTTGTTTTTTCTTTTTTTCTGAAAATACGTTTCTCTTCTCTCCTTTTCTCCCGATAATTCTTAATCACATTACGTATTGCTACTGTCTGCAGGGTTGCCCTATACGCTGCGTTTTTCACATCAGTAGCATTACGACACTCCTGATCGCACCATGGGTTTCTTGGTGGTGTTTTTTGGTACCCAAGTGTTGCTTTTGCTGCAGTATGTAGGGAGTGGGCAATGCTTTGCCATTGTGCTTTAATACTATTATCGGAACAAGAAGTGCTTTCGTCAAGCAGGTGGATAAGTTGAGCGGAGTAGGCTTCTGCTATCTGTTGTGTTTTCAGCTTTTCGACGTCAAATTTCCATGTTACATTAGATCTGCCGCGAAATCAATTAACCTCATGCCGTTGTCGGATGTCTCTTCATGAAGGCTGAATTTTTCGACGGTGGGACCAAAGATATTTTCCCTTCCGATTTTTGCATTAAAATCTCCTAGCAGAATTTTAATGTCATGACCACGGCAGCGATAATATGCTGTTTCTAGGCGCTCAAAAAATATGTCTTTGGTCTGCTCATCTTTGTCTTCGGTCGAGCATGGGTGCAAATACTGACTGATGTAGAAGAACTTCGCTTTTATACGGATTATAGCAATTCGCTAATCTACCGTAGTGAATCTGGAGACGAGGTCTTTTATTTTCCTGTTAACCATAAATCCGCAGCCAAATTCATGTCTCGTTTCATGGCAGCTATAATACAGTCCGTAATGGTCTGATTTACTTACGCCTGTCCCTTTCCATGGCATTTCCTGTATGACAATAAAATCGGTTTTGTACTTCTTGAGTACATCCGCTAAAGCGAAAACTGCGCCTGTTCTGTACAAGATGCGCACATTCCAAGTGCAGATTCGCAGATCGTGGTCCTTTATACATTTGCGGGGGTCGTCAACATTAGGAGGGTTTGGTTTTCTTTTTCTTTGCTTCTTCATAGTAGGAGGAGTTTTCCGAGTGTGGGCAACTAACCCGACGGCTCAACCCATTTTTTATAGTTCTTATGGGAGAACTCGCGGCACATATTAGCTCACTATTTCAACGGGTGATGAAAAGTAGCTACCCCAGGTGACACCGCGGGGAGGTCAGTGTCCACAATTGAGATGAAAGAGGCACCAAGATAAGCCTGGACTTCGCCATGTTAAAGCCAATCAGAGCCGTTGCTTGGTATCTATCATCCCCTACGCTATCAATAGGCTTAGATTTTTTTAAAAATAGTTTTTCAAATTCTATTCAGGGTCGTGGATTTTTAAATGTATTTTTTCAAGGTCTATCCTTGACATATCTTTAGGCCTGTTTTTGTTTAATATTTTTATGACATATCCTTAGGCCTGTTTTTTTTTTTAAATATATTTTTTGGGGTCTGAATTTAAATTTAATTTTTTAAAAAATATTTTTAGGACCAAACATTTAAAAAAATATATATTTTTAAAATGTTCAAATTGTTTTTGTATATTATTTTTCTTCGACCCATTAAATTTAGTATTTATCCATTGATCAATAAAATAATTTAAAATAGAATTTTCAATTGTATGCACTTAAATTTATTATAGCAATTCCTATTACAGCTCTTCATCCGGTCCACATATTTCCACACACACACAAATTCTTATTTAAATCTTTCTTCCTCCCTTGACCAAAAACCAATTAAACCACAAACATGCAATTTCTAACGAAGTTCTTTCGGTTTCAAACGAATAATTGTTTTAAAATATTGCCCAAAATAACAAATTGTTATTATCTTTAGAATGGCTCAGGACGGAAGTAAGGCTCTTCTTATCCTCTCTCCCTCCATTTTAAGGTCCCTGCAGGCAAATGAAAAGAACATCAACAACAATTTCGGATGACAAACCCCAAAAACTAAAATTTTGCTGTTTTTGGCACAGAGAGACACACGCACGCGCACACACAGACACACATATCGTTCGCCCTCCCTGGGTGCGATGGTGCGTACATTATTCTGTCGGGGGAAATATGTCACCCCAAAAATGGAAATCTTCGAAACAAAACTTCTCGGGGAGTTGTTTTATGGCGGAAACAGGAAGTGATGCACACAACCACAGAGAACAAGTACACAACTACTCGAACAGTAGTTGTTGTTGTTGTAGTAGTAATTGTTAGTTAGTTTTCCTGGCAAAACCAAAAAATACTATAAGAAACATATTTTCCACTTTAGTTGATTTTTTTTTTCTGTGCGGAGGGAGGTGCATGGAGGGAACAACATCCTTGGTGTTTTTGAAGGAAAAGGATATAAGAGGCAATCCAACCAGTCAACAGCCTGACTGTGGTATTTTTACTATGGTTCAAGGGAGGAATTCCGAAATATACAGAGCTATGGGTCTTTTCCCTGAGTAAGCGAAAATATATATGACCCCAGAAGGGAGATACCGAGGGAGGAAGACAGGAAGGAATCAAACTGGATAACTCATCGTCAATGGTTTGGTTCGAGGGCGAAATAAGAACGGGTTAAATATAAATGGAAATTTATTTGTTTGCACTGACACACAAACAAACAGACAGACGAACAACAGCGACAGCCGAACACAAAACATAAATCGCTGTTCATTGGCTATGGGAGTTGAAAGAAAGGTCAGGATTGTTTGGCTGACAGATTCGCCATCCAATTTATATATGTGTGAGTGTGTGCGCCCGTGTGTGTGTGTGTGTGCTGCAAATGTGAGAATATTTCAACATAGTTGTTGTATTTGCTTAACAATTCGACCCTGTGTTGGGGTGAGTGTGTGTGTGTGAACTGTCATTCACTTTTAATTGACATATGGAGCGACAAGTTGAGGCTTAAAAACCATAGTGTGGGTGAGGTGGGATTGGTGAGGATGTGCTTGCCATTTCATGTTGCAAAACGCGACGTCCAGCCACCCACCAGCTACTGTCATGCGAAAAGTTTTAAATGTGGATGAGAAAATTCCCATATGTGCATAAAAATAGTTTTGCACAGTTTAGAAAAATTGTTAGGGTAATGAAACACAAATTAAAGCATACTTTTAGGCGGGGGATGGGGTTAATCATTTAATGCCACATTTAGAGTTTATAATTTTTTTAGAATTAAAGGGGAATGGAAGTGATTTTAAGGCTAAGAATAATACTTATCTACAAAAAATCCCCGCATAGGGGATAACTAGAACATAAAAAAAATCTTCAAATCCTCGCCTTTCTCTCAAAAAATCCTTGAGACCAACTTAAAAAAAATCCATTCCCAAAGAATTTAAAATATTTTTTTTAAAGCACGTGTATGTGTATACCTTACAAAAATATTTTAAAAAATCCATTCAAGGCCTTCTCATATTTTTAAAAAAATCCACGCCTAAAGATAGGCCTTGAAAAAATATTTAAACAAATCCACGCCTAAAGATAGGCCTTGAAAAAAACATTTAAAAAAAATCCACGCCTAAAGATAGGCCTTGAAAAAATATTTAAACAAATCCACGCCTAAAGATAGGCCTTGAAAAAATATTTAAAAAAATTCACGCCTAAAGATAGGCCTTGAAAATATATTTAAAAAAAATCCACGCCTAAAGATAGGCCTTGAAAAATATTTTTAAAAATATCCACGCCTAAAGATAGGCCTTGAAAAAATATTTTTAAAAATATCCACGCCTAAAGATAGGCTTTGAAAAAATATTTTTAAAAAAATTCCCGACTAAGGGTAGTCTTTGAAAAAATATTTAAAAAAATCCACGCCTAAAGATAGGCCTTGAAAAAATATTTAAAAAAATCCACGCCTAAAGATAGGCCTTGAAAAAATATTTAAAAAAATCCACGCCTAAAGATAGGCCTTGAAAAAATATTTAAAAAAATCCACGCCTAAAGATAGGCCTTAAAAAATATTTTTAAAAAAACACTCCTAAAGATAGGCTTTGAACATTTTTTAGGTCTTTAAAAAATTCCCGACTAAAGAGAGGTATTGGAATTTTTTTTAAAAAATCAATCAGCAACTAAAGAGGCTTGGGAAAGATTTTTCCTTCACCACACTGTGGTACAGGGTATTGTGTCTTTGTGCATATGTTTGTAACAGGCAAAAGGAATCGAGCTAGACCCATGGTTCCTTTTGAGAATATGCATAGAATCACTTTCTGAGTCGATTTAATCATGAGAATAAGCATACAATCATTTTCTGAGTCGATTTTATCATGTCCGGCCGTCCGTCTGTCTGTCCATGTTAAATTGTAAAAAAAGTACAGGTCGCATTTATAATCCGATTTAGATGAAATTTGGCACAGGTCACTTATTTTGCCCATGGACAAACCTTATTGAAATTGGAGAGAATCGGTTCAGATTTAGATATAGCTCCCATATACAGTTTCGCCCGATTTTACGTAAATGGTGCACCAAAGTCCCTGAAAATAATTCGATGTGCACGAATTTTCGTATAGCGTACTAAATTATGTCTAGAATGATGTGTGCTAAGTTGCATGAAAATCGGTGCAGATTTAGATATATATAGTTTCGCCCGATTTTATGTAAATGGTGCACCAAAGTCCCTGAAAAGCATTCGATGTGCACGAATTTTCGCATAGCGTATTAAATTATGTCTAGAATGATGTGTGCTAAGTTTCATGAAAATCGGTTCAGATTTAGATATAGCTCCCATATATCGTTTCGCCGGATTTTAGGTAAATGGTGCATCAAAGTCCCCATATATCTTTCGATTTTGGGATAGCTTTTTTTAAACAGTGCAGCATACCAAATATCATGTGTCAAGTTTGCTTTAAATCGATTTACAAAATTTATCGTAGGTTGCAGAATGTCATGTGTAGGGTTTGATGTTAATCGGCTAAGTTCGTTCAATTTCATGTCAATTTTCCTTCGAAAAGGCGACGTCTGTTAGGATACATATGTAGAATATACCCAAAGTGGTGAAGGGTATCGTATAGTCGGCCCAGTCATACTTTACTACTTTCCGTACTGGTTTATTTTTATACCCTACACAACTATGTTGTCAGGGTATTATAGCATTGTGCAGCCCCAAATGTGTGTAACGCCGCGAAATATTGTTCCTAGACCCACCTTTAAGTATACCGATAGTCATATCTCGACTAGCTGAGTCGATCTAGACATGTGTGTCCGTCCGTCCGTCTGTCCATTATAATTTGTAAACACGATACAGGCCACAGATCTTCACGATATTTTGCGCGTAGGATGGGTTCTGGCCAATGAAGACCGGTTAATATTTAGGGGATGAAATGAACCAAAAACATTATTTTTGTCGGTTTTTCTGGTCGCTCCAGAGGCCGCAATTATGGCCCAAACACAGCGAATTTTTGCATGGAGAAGGCGATCGGGCCAGAAAATAAGCATGCATGTTTTGATAAAGATCGGTCAATATTTAGCCGGTTAAATTGACCCTGTCTTTTGTGTGAAAAATGACAAAATATGTATTCTATGGTATATATATTTACTCCTGGAGGATGTAGACCCGAAGAGTTGATAGCATATACAAGATGAGTGGTTGGCCTTTAAATTGATACCAAATATAGTGATGTATCTACTCAGATGTGGGAGTTACATCAAATATTTACAGGTGCTTACGTTTTCAGATATTATTTAGAGGGGCAAATATCGCGCTGATGGCTTTAAAATTTTTCATGAAGTTCCAGTTATGGTCAAGAACAATGCCTACAATTTTCGGCGATGATCAGATTAAAATTTTGGGATGAAATGGACCGAAAACTTAATTTTTTGTGTGTTCTCGAGTCGAGTATAATCCGAAAATCACAACACAACCCACCGTGAAGGTAATCTGGACAAGTAATTAGAAGGACTGTACTGAATATTCGAAAAAGTAAGGAAGAGGTGTTGTTGACCTCTAAACGGGCGATATCACGAAAGATTACTCAGACTCGGAATAAACATCCTCAGAAAGTTAGAGTTCGTGGTAGTTGTGTAGGGTATCGTATGGTCGGCCCCGTCCGACTATACTGCTCCGCCCACTGGTTTTTATATAAAAACATTTTTTTTATTATGGTGCATACTTTTGGGCTTCCTCTTTTTGTCAGCTGTGAATGTCATTGAACATTTAATGATTTAATTTCTTCTCCGCTACTACCGAATGCATCATCACAAACCAATAAAATTGTGATCAGTTTAACCTTCAATAAAATTTCAACATCTAATTTTAAATGAAACAATAGCAACACTAAAACCACAGATAAAATGTTTGGTAATGAAAATCGAATTTTCTGCTCCGAATACAAATGAAATGTAGGCATATCAAATCCATATGTCTGGATACGTATTTGTAGCTAATGTGCGGAATGTATGGAATTCTGCTCAAACTACTACTGAGGTAAGTGCGGAGTTGGGTTTTCACGAATTGGCTTTTGTGGGAAGGGTCGCTATGTTGAGTAATTGACATACTGAGAGTGTCATTTAATTTTACATCCTGAAAGTATGCCACAGAAAATATATATTTTATTTTAAATGCTCTTCTCTAGAGTATTGATAAACAAAAATATATTCTATTAATTATGTGAGTTTGGTTAACACCTTTTTTAATTGCCCAAATATATTTTAACGCCACGCCTAAAAGTATGCACACACACACACAAATGGCAATGCAATTCAATTTGCCTGGCTTTTTAGAAAATTAATAGCAAAATGCAATTTTTTTATTTTTTTCGTTTTAATGCATTTGCCTTTATTTTCATGCTCCCAAAAGTAGATTACATATTTTATAAGCTCCATAAAATATGCAAAGTTTCACGCTAATTCCATTATCTTTGTTTAATTATAAAACGCTTTGTGTTTGTTTTTTTTTTTTTTGTTAAACTGCCATTTGGCCTGGTTGGTCCCACATGTTGGTTTTGTTAATCCCACATTCCGCCATGGTAATGATGATGCCTCTTTAAATCGATATGAAATTGAACATGACTCGGTGAGGCTTGGACTATATATTCAAACATACACACATCCATACATACATGTATTTTCTGTAAGGCCGACCAGCAGCAGCAGCAGCACCACCGCCGCCGCCGCGATCAACAAAGCCAGATAATAAAAGCGAAGTAATCTGGTAAAACGAATTGCATTGTTAACATTTACATACCATTAGGGAAATTGATTTCTAACAGCATGGCGCTTTCCAATAATAGCAACAACAGCAGCAACAACAACAACGACGACAACAATGTGAAATAATCGACAAAGAAGAATAACAATGTGGAGAGCAATGGCAAATATTCTCTAACATTGCAGTTTATTTTTTTCTATAAAAAAGGAAATTTTGAATAAAAAAATCAAAAAGGATTTTTTTGTGCTCCATGGACAAATAATAGTCCTTCTCTGGTCCTGGTGGTGGTATTCATTCGATGTGTAGGGTTTTTTTTTCAAATGTTCCAAATTGTTTGAACTATGATTTGTGTTTCTTCAATCCAAAGAGAGGATTTTTCCGATTCTCATCTCTGTCTTCCTCTCCCTCCCTCCCTCCCTCCCTCTTCCTTTTCTTTTTTTGTGTTTCGTTATAGAAAAAGTTAACTGTAAGTAATCTGAAATGTAAGCCGACCATGATTGATTGCCAAACATTTCCGTTGCAATGATGGTGTATTAATTTTAATTTTAGCCCCGCATTTTTTTCTGCTTGAGAAAGGTCGTGGATGAAAAAGGAACAAAAAACCATATATCTCAAACACACAGGGAAACCTCCAAGAGCATTCATATGTTTGTATGTTCACATATGATTGTATGTGGGTATTAGAGGATATTGCATTTTTCCGCTTGGTGTTAGGAGGATTGGCGATATATTTCCTTTTCATTAGTTACATATGGAATATGGTTTCGTGTGCGTGTGTGTTTTTAATTAAATTCCAATGAAGGAAATCGCTCAAAATGTGTGGCATACTTTTGGGATTAAAAAAAATTAGGGTCTACATTAAGGCGTGGATTTTCTGAAGAATATTTTCATGAATAATGGATTTTTTGAGGAATAATTTTTTGAAGGAATTTTTTAGGGTCTACATTAAGGCGTGGATTTTTTTGAGGAAATTTTTTTACGGTCTACTGTAGGGCGTAGTTATTTTTTCAAGGCCTAATATAAGGCGTGGATTTTTTTAAGAATATTTTTTCATGGTCCACAAGAGTCGTGGATTTTTTTAAGAATATTTTTTCATGGTCCACAAGAGGCGTGGATTTTTTAAAGAATATTTTTTCATGGTCCACAAGAGGCGTGGATTTTTTAAAGAATATTTTTTCATGGTCCACAAGAGGCGTGGATTTTTTAAAGAATATTTTTTCATGGTCCACAAGAGGCGTGGATTTTTTAAAGAATATTTTTTCATGGTCCACAAGAGGCGTGGATTTTTTAAAGAATATTTTTTCATGGTCCACAAGAGGCGTGGATTTTTTAAAGAATATTTTTTCATGGTCCACAAGAGGCGTGGATTTTTTAAAGAATATTTTTTCATGGTCCACAAGAGGCGTGGATTTTTTAAAGAATATTTTTTCATGGTCCACAAGAGGCGTGGATTTTTTAAAGAATATTTTTTCATGGTCCACAAGAGGCGTGGATTTTTTAAAGAATATTTTTTCATGGTCCACAAGAGGCGTGGATTTTTTAAAGAATATTTTTTCAAGGCGTGGATTTTTTAAAGAATATTTTTTCAAGGCGTGGATTTTTTAAAGAATATTTTTTCATGGTCCACAAGAGGCGTGGATTTTTTAAAGAATATTTTTTCATGGTCCACAAGAGGCGTGGATTTTTTAAAGAATATTTTTTCATGGTCCACAAGAGGCGTGGATTTTTTAAAGAATATTTTTTCATGGTCCACAAGAGGCGTGGATTTTTTAAAGAATATTTTTTCATGGTCCACAAGAGGCGTGGATTTTTTAAAGAATATTTTTTCATGGTCCACAAGAGGCGTGGATTTTTTAAAGAATATTTTTTCATGGTCCACAAGAGGTGTGGATTTTTTAAAGAATATTTTTTCATGGTCCACAAGAGGTGTGGATTTTTTAAAGAATATTTTTTCATGGTCCACAAGAGGCGTGGATTTTTTAAAGAATATTTTTTCATGGTCCACAAGAGGCGTGGATTTTTTAAAGAATATTTTTCAAGACCTAAGACAAGGCGTGGATTTATTTTTGTTCTCCTGTTCAGTTGGCCATTAAAGAGCAAAATTTATGTCACCGTATTTTATGTACTTCACATAATTATGGTCTGTATATCATTGAGGGCTTAAGAGGGCTTTATTTTCCTCCATCCTCCGGAAACCTCCCCAAAGAATTATTTTATTTTTGAATCTCAAAATAAAATTATTTAAGGAAATCATGGAACAGCATATGGTTCCTAAATGTGATACAACTTCATATGTATAGCAATTGGAATGTGTATGGATGTGTGTGTGTGTGAATGAAAAAAGTCTCTGTATTAAACGATTTAATGGCTTAGAAGTGTAAGCCAATGTTTACAAGCCAACAAAGAAAAACCAATCCGAAAGCATTCAAAAAATACCCAAACAGTGGAAGAATGAGAGAAAAGACGAAGTTCCAAAAAAAGGAATGAAACATAGACAATAACTGGAACAATTACATACTCAATATCACTGACACCAGCAGACAGACACACATACATTCACACAGATGCATACAACTTAAGAAAACATGCCATCCATGTAGAAAAATACAAGCTGTTGTACTTGAGTTGAGTTGTAGCGACTCTGAAACGGAAACGGAAATTGGCATGTGTGCGGAAATAGTATTATAACTGGGCGGAGGTGGCAGCGGCGCGCTAACTGTTCGGCAAACAAACATTGCGATGTGGCGTGGCGTGTCGTGTCGTTCTGAGAATCATTGAAACGCCCGCAACACAGAACAAAGTGTAAACACTCACTGCATCAGACCACCACACCTCTTCCATGGTGTTGCTGCTGCTGCTGCTTCTTGAAGATAGCAATGATGCCACGCCACAATTGCGGAGGTCTTCTTCTTTTTTTGGAAAGGTAGCTGTTTTCTTGAAAACTCAAACACAGCCCCCTCCTCTCCTTTCCACTCCCCTCCCCTCATACTTCAATATCACAACATTTGTGTGTGTAAGTTTCGATGCTTGAGTATTTTACAAGGCCGATCGGAAACAGAACAAACACCAGTAGAAGAAGCACCAACACCAGCATCACCATCAGTAGTCGTGGCAGTGGCAGCATCGCTATCATCAACAATACCACCCACCCGCCAGCCCCACAAGAATAAAAGGATTTGGTTGTTGTAATGATTTTGTTTTGTTCTCGTCTCCTTGCCTGGAACTGAACAACGGCTGTCTGCGTTGTCATGGCTGTTGTGTGTAGGATTTTTTTCGATGCTTCTTCTTCTTCTCCTATCTTTTTGGGTGACAAAACGAAGTGTCTGTGAAAAGGATGACATTGCCTAGTGTTTGTATTTGGCCTAAATTGATCACAGTGCTTTATTTATACTAGGACCATTTTTTGGAAGGAAGGTGGTGCTGGTGATGGAGTACCAGAAGCAGGAGCCTAAATTCCAATGCTGGTGGAAGGCAGGCATGTAACTGCAACATAGATTTGTTGGCTGTTGTTGATTTGGGCTTCCATTTTTTTTTTGTTCTGTGTGTCGTGGCTTTGAAATGTGTGTTTTTCTTTTGCCACCAGATTACATTTTCTTCGGCATGGAGGTGGGATGAAGGGAGCGAGGAAGGGTGTTACGAGAAGATAGGAGTTTTTGTTTCATCCATTCTGGGAGGGTGTGAAAATTGAAAAAGTTTTTGACAGTTTTTTGGCGTAAACATAAAATACTGGGTTTTTTGTTTGGTAAGGGATAAGGGTATTCACGTTTTCTGCCGCTGCATTGAATCGAAGGAATTCAAGTGTTTTCATTTTTAGGAGATTACAATGCACGCACACATAAACATCTCGACGAAATGGTGAAAGTGAAATACTTTCCATTCTCTCCTTGAAGATTTATGACATTTTAATGGATTTCTTTATGGAAATTGTTTTGTGATTTTTTTTGCTGCATTTGTTCGAATAAAAAATAATATTTATTTAGGATTCTTGCCCACAAAAGTAGGCAATGTTTTGTGGCCGGAAAGATAGTTTCTGCCAGTGTTTATTTTAAATTAAGAGATATAATTTTTATTAGGGATTTTTTATGGGGGGGATTCAGACCACTGACTAAGAGGAGACAGAAAGGACCCTTCACCACTTTGGTGGATACATGCAAGAGATGCTATTTAGAGCTCCATTGAAATGGAATGGGTTGAAACCAAATGCGTGATCTACATAGCTACTTGAATCCAATCGGAGAATCCTTGGGAATTTGGTGAACCATTTACCAAAAAATCGGTATAGGGGAGCTATATCCAAATCTGAAACGATTTTCACAAAACTTCGTATACATCAATGTTGACTTATTTTAATACATATTCGACAGACCCATCTGGCAACGCCATAACTTTTGACAGAGATGTCACATCGCTTAATGACATACCGCGTTTGAAGCGTCAGTCCAAGCAGATTTTCACCATGAACCAATACACGCCACGCGAGCGCTCTGAAATAGTTGAAATTTACATTCAACAGAAGAAGTCAATTGTGAAAACTCAACGTGCTTTTAAAACATTAAAAAATGTGAGATGTGCGCCTTCTAAGAACACCATTAAGCGTATATACGAAAAATTTTCGACTGATAAGGCTCTTTCTAATCCGAAGAGGTCATATAAAAGTCGACCAAGGCGATCGGCCGAGAATATCGCTGCCGTACGAGCCAGTGTTGAGTCGTCCCCAAGAACATCCCAAAAACGCCGTTCTCAGCAGTTGGGCATGGCTCGGTCCACTTTACAACGGATTATTCGCATTGATTTGCATTTGTTCCCGTACAAAATTCAATTGACGCAAAGAATGTTGCCTGCAGACAAGCCTCGTCGATTGGAATGGGCCCAAAGAGTCATCGAAATTGCCGAAGATGACGAGCAATTTTGGAACAAAATTATCATGTCCGATGAAGCCCATTTCACATTGAATGGGACCGTAAATAAGCAAAGTTGCCGTTTTTACGCCACTGAAAATCCTCAGGAGATTCAAGAAGTGCCTCTTCATGACGAAAAAGTCACAGTTTGATCAAAAAAAAAAAAAAAAAAACATGGGTCCGTCGAATATGGGCAACCCTGTACGCTCTGCAAAATTTTAATCGAAATAAATATTGAAAGTTTGGTGCACAAAATCGGTGCACGAAACTATATATGAGAGCTATTTCGAAATTTGAACCGATTTCAACAAAACCTCATAAATATCAAACAGGACCTAATTCAGTACGCTCTGAAAAATGTTGTCTCAATCGGAAAAAATATTGGAATTTTGGTGCACCATTTAGATAAAATCGGACGAAACTGTATATGGGAGCTATATCTAAATCTAAATCGATTTCAACAAAACTGCATGTCCAGAACGCTGTGCAAAATTTTGTTTCAATCGGACAAAAATTGGAAGTTTGGTGCACCAATTCCCTAAAATCGTACGAAACTATATATGGGAGCTATATCGAAATCTGAATCGATTTCAATGAAACTTCACAGATATCAATCTGGACATAATTCATTACGCTTTGACAAATTTTGTCTCAATCGGGCAAACCTTGGGAATTTTGTGCTCCATTCACCTAAAATCGGACGAAACTATATATGGAAGCTATATCGAAATCTGAACCGATTTCTACAAAACTTCGCACACATCAGACTGCACCAAAATGTAGTACACTGTGCAAAATTTTGTCTCAATCGGACAAATTTTGCGTGTTTGGTGCACATTTTCTTAAAATTGGACGAAACTATATATAGAAAATATATCTAAATCTCAACTGATTTTTTTCAAATTCAATAGGGCTCGTTCTTGAGCTGAATAAGTGACCTGTGCTAAATTTCATCCAAATCGGATCATAAATGCGACCTGTACATTGCTCACAAAAATACATGGACGGACGGAAATATATGAAAAAATATTTTTTAAAAAATCCACGCCTTGTGGTAGGCCTTGAAAAAGATTTTCTTTAAAAAATCCACGCCTTGTGGTAGGCCTTGAAAAAGATTTTCTTTAAAAAATCCACGCCTTGTGGTAGGCCTTGAAAAAGATTTTCTTTAAAAAATCCACGCCTTGTGGTAGGCCTTGAAAAAGATTTTCTTTAAAAAATCCACGTTTTAGATAGGCCTTGAAAAAATATTCTTTAAAAAATCCACGTTTTAGATAGGCCTTGAAAAAATATTCTTTAAAAAATCCACGCCTTGTCTGAGGCCTTGAAAAAAAATTCTTTAAAAAATCCACGCCTTGTCTGAGGCCTTGAAAAAAAATTCTTTAAAAAATCCACGCCTTGTCTGAGGCCTTGAAAAAAAATTCTTTAAAAAATCCACGCCTTGTCTGAGGCCTTGAAAAAATATTCTTTAAAAAAATCCACGCCTTGTCTAAGGCCTTGAAAAAATATTCTTTAAAAAATCCACGCCTTGTCTGAGGCCTCGAAAAAATATTCTTTAAAAAATCTACGCCTTATATTAGGCCTTGAAAAAATATTCTTTAAAAAATCCACGCCTTGTCTGAGGCCTTGAAAAAATATTCTTTAAAAATCCACGCCTTGTATTAGGCCTTGAAAAAATATTTTTTAAAAAATCCACGCCTTGTGGTAGGCCTTGAAAAAAATATTCTTTAATAAATCCACGCCTTGTATTGGGTCTTGAAAAAATATTTTTTAAAAAATCCACGCCTTGTATTAGGCCTTGAAAAAATATTCTTTAAAAAATCCACGCCTTGTATTAGGCCTTGAAAAAATATTCTTTAAAAAATCCACGCCTTGTATTAGGCCTTGAAAAAATATTCTTTAAAAAATCCACGTCTTTGGTAGGACCTTAAAAATATTCGTTAATAAACCCACGCCTTTTGGGGACCATAAAAAATATTCTTTAAAAAATGAACGCCTTAAGGATACTAGGAAAAGTATTCCTGATATCCTTGATAAAATTTATATTTTAAAAATCCCTATTTTACTGCCCATTTAAATTACAACAAATTATAAATTAACTGCCTGGAAGGGGAGGGGGGCTTAAAAAGTCATTAAATAATTAAACAATAAAATTTGATACGAAAAAGGTAAGGAAAGGGACAGCAAAAAACGAAGCAGGTGCGTCAAATAAATTACTTTCCTACCACCGCCCGCTTCTCCCTCTTCTGCGCGACTACAGTTGCCATAAAATATCAAACAAAAATCAGAGAACTCAAAATGAAATGAAAACTGCAAAAACTGAGCAAAGAAAAAAAAACTACCCTAAAAATATGCAACAGAAAACTGCAGTTAAAACAAAACTTAATTAAAAAAAAGTCCCCTGCCTGCACATTCATGCATCAGCGATTTTTTGTAGAAAAAGACAGAGCAAATGTACAACTGCCAGCCAACTGTTGGTCTTAAGTAATTTGTTAGACCTTTAGACAAATTAGCGAAAATGAGCGCCACCACCTAAAGATATGCAACAAAATGTGTGACCAAAAAAAATTGGAATGAAATAAAATAAACTGTCGCATAAATTTTTGGTGTGAGACCGGGTAATGAATATAATAAAATGAAATATGATGACAGCAGCAGCAAAAAAAAAACACCAAAGAAGAGCAACGTAAATGAATATTTATCAAAGTAGTGTAGGTCAGTAATAAATCCTAAAAGTATACGATGGATTTTTTTTTTTGCTACTACTGCCGTTAAATTTAGAAGAGAAATACCCTTATTTTGTCTTCATTATTTTTCTTTCTATGTTTGCTGACATGGATAATGAAGATATATAATATTTTGATAATGACATTTGTATGTCATTGGAAAGCCTAAAAGTAGGCTATAACATGTGATACTAATTTTTAAATGCAATTGTTGCAATGTAAGGGTTTTAAGTATCATGAAATGCTACTTGAATACTTAATTTTAAAAATCTCTTGAGGGCAATTATCATTGGTGCTGAAAACAAATCTATGTTTAAATGCAAAAAATATTGCATAGTTTTAGGCCAATATCTCATGCCAAGTTGAAATACAGCATTTCCGATTTGTGTGTGTGTTTGTCAGTATTATCATGAGTCATTCATGAAACACAAAGTACCTCAAAATATCGTTTAATATCCCCCATTTCTAGGAAATTCATTCACTCAAACACACACAGAAAATATTGCCTACATTTAGGGGTTTATTGTTTTGTTAAGTAGAATATCATTCGTTTGTTGTTGTTCGTTGTTGTTTTTTATTCTCCTTTGTGGTTAAAAGGCTTTTTGAATAAATCTCTATTTTCATTCTTCTCTTCAAACGATGAATGATGACTTATATGGGGTCAAAGGGGGCCAACAAAAACAAACAAGACCAAACACAACCTAACACAACACAACAAGCTAATGAAAAGCCATCGAATTTTGCCTTTAGGAAAATTAGCTATTACCTATCCCTTTCCTTTTTGGGGGGTACTTTGTGATGCTGGGGATGTCGGAAAGGATAGTTTTGCTCTGAACATCGACTTCAAACGATAAAAGAAGTTCTGTGATTAAATAGGTTCAAATTGTTTCCAGATATTTGGAGATTGATTGAAGTGTGTCAATCTGAGGCAAACTAAAGAATGAAAGAAGAAAATGCGATTATAGAGGAAAAACCACTTTGAGTGTTGGATTTTGATAAGACAAATGAATTGCCATTAAAATTTGAAAGAAAAACCAAACACATGAAATTGGAACAACCTCAATACCAACATCATCAACAAGGTCCATTGAATAACAATTTCCAATGCTGATGCCAAATCATTGGATTTATGGTGGCACACCTAAAAGTAGGCAACATTATGACTATGAAAAACAAATTTTAATATATTTTATGAATTTATATAAGTTTCTAGTTTTTATTTTGGCTCTGCTTTTTAGCTCATGTATTTTTAATGATTTACGTTTTATCTGTTCGGGGAGAGATAATCTCGTTTGGTCTGATGGCCATTAGCCAAGAAATTATTTTTTATGGCATTTAAATAAACATTAATTTTTATTCTTAAGAGGGGGATTAAAAAGGATTTAACAAACATAAATTCTATGGACAGCACAGATTTTTTAAGATTACGATTTTTAAAGAAATACGAAATATTTTTGGTGGCTACCCATTATGGCGCTCGCGACAGCTACATGACTCTGCAATACATTTTCCACACATTGCATAGGCTTCCTTTTTTGTTTTGTGGATCTTCATTGCACTTACGATCATTCACAATTATTTTTGGTGGCTACCCATTATGGCGGCTACATAAATACATCCACACAGAGGCTTCGGCTTACTGTTCCACACAGAGACTTCGGTTTACTGTTCCACACAGAGGCTTCGACTTACTGATCCGCACAGAGGCTTCGACTTACTGATCCGCACAGAGGCTTCGGTTTACTGTTCCACTCAGAGACTTGGGTCTACTGTTCCACACAGAGGCTTCGGCTTACTGTTCTACGCAGATGCTTCGGCTTACTGTTCGACGCAGAGGCTTCGGCTTACTGTTCGTAGTTAGATACAGTAGCTTGTACGAGAACTTAGTCAGTAAGCAACTACTAACATCGTTCCCGATCACCGTAAAATCGTCGTTGCCGATCATCGTACTGATACCACATAACCACCATTCCTGATCACCGTTAAATCGTCGTTGCCGATCATCGTACTGACACCCGACAACCATCATTCTCTATCACCATTAAATCGTCGTTGCCGCTTCCGACATTCACCACTCCCGAACTTAGTAAGCAACTACTAACATCGTTCTCGATCACCGTTAAAGCGTCGTTGCCGTTCATCGTACTGACACCACATAACCATCATTCCCGATCACCGTTAAATCGTCGTTGCCGCTTCCGACATTCACCACTCCCGATGACCGTTGAATCATCGATTCCGACTCCCGACAACCACCAGATAGCCTTCATTCCCGATCACTGTTAAATCGTCGTTGCCGATTATCGTACTGACACCAGATAGCCATCATTCCCGACCACCGTTAAATCGTCGTTGCCGATCATCGTACTGACACCCGACAACCATCATTCTCTATCATCATTAAATCGTCGTTGCCGCTTCCAACATTCACCACTCCCGAACTTAAGCAACTACTAACATCGTTCCCGATCACCGTTAAATCGTCGTTGCCGATCATCGTACTGACACCACATAACCATCATTCCCGATCACCGTTAAATCATCGTTGCCACTTCCGTCATTCACCACTCCCGATCACCGTTGAATCATCATTGCCGATCATCGATTCCGACTCCCGATAACCATCATTCCCGATCACCGTTAAATCGTCGTAACCGCTCCCGGTAATCACCAGCATATTAGGCCACCCGAAATCAATTATTTGTATATCGCATATTTATATATAAACACACTAGTTAAAATCAATAAACATCAGATTTTAAACCCAAAACGGAGACACTAGTCTTTTTAATCAATAAGCTTTTGTGGGTCCTTATGGAGGCCTTGGACACGACTGGGCTAACCTCAGCCGACGAGAAAACCACATTACAGAAGTGTAGATTTTTTAAAGAATAATTTTTCAAGGTTCCCAAGAGGCGTAGATTTTTTAAGAAATATTTTTTCTCATAGCCTTAAGGCGTGGATTTATTAATGAATATTTTTTCATGGTCCTCCCAAGAGGCGTGGATTTATTAAAGAATATTTTTTCATGGTCCTCCCAAGAGGCGTGGATTTATTAAAGAATATTTTTTCATGGTCCTCAAGAGGCGTGGATTTATTAAAGAATATTTTTTCATGGTCCTCAAGAGGCGTGGATTTATTAAACAATGTTTTTTCATGGTCCTCAAAAGAGGCGTGGAATATTTTTTCAAGGTCCTCAAGAGGCGTGGATTTATACAAAAAAAATATTTTTACATGGTCCTCAAGAGGCGTGGATTTATTAAAGAATATTTTTTCATGGTCCTCCCAAGAGGCGTGGATTTATTAAAGAATATTTTTTCATGGTCCTCAAGAGGCGTGCAGTTATAAAATATTTTTTTTTCATGGTCCTCAAGAGGCGTGCAGTTATAAAATATTTTTTTTTCATGGTCCTCAAGAGGCGTGCAGTTATAAAAGAATATTTTTTCATGGTCCTCAAGAGACGTGCGGTTATAAAAGAATATTTTTTCATGGTCCTCAAGAGGCGTGGATTTATTAAAGAATATTTTTTCATGGTCCTCAAGAGGCGTGCAGTTATAAAAAATTTTTTTTTCATGGTCCTCAAGAGGCGTGCAGTTATAAAAGAATATTTTTTCATGGTCCTCACGAGGCGTGCAGTTATAAAATAATATTTTTTCATGGTCCTCAAGAGGCGTGGATTTATTAAAGAATATTTTTCCATGGTATCCCTAAGTCCTGGTATCCTTAATAATATTTTTAAGGCCCCACCAAAGGCGTGGATTTATTAAAGAATATTTTTCCATGGTATCCCTAAGTCCTGGTATCCTTAATAATATTTTTAAGGCCCCACCAAAGGCGTGGATTTATTAAAGAATATTTTTCCATGGTATCCCTAAGTCCTGGTATCCTTAATAATATTTTTAAGGCCCCACCAAAGGCGTGGATTTATTAAAGAATTTGTTTAAGGTCCTACCAAAGGCGTGGATTTATTAAAGAATATTTTTCAATAAAATTTGTACTGCATACTTTAGGGAGTATCTTTCAAATAAACTTGTGTTGCATACTTTTAGGAGTATATTTCAAATAAACTTGTGTTGCATACTTTTAGGAGTACTTTTCAATTAAGTTCGTGTTGCATACTTTTAGGCGTATATTTCAAATAAATTTGTGTTGCATACTTTAAGGATCATTTTGTAATTTGTAACCTATTTTGAGGGGTTTTACTATAAAACAAAATAAAAATGGTTATGATAACAATTGAAAGAACCATTGAGGTTATTGTTAATAATATTATTTAATTTTTTTATTATGACATAAATATTCCCATGACTCCAATTAATTGTCACAATTGTTATAGTCAAATGGCCAAAAAAGTGCAAACGTGAATTATTTTTGTATATTTTTCGTTTCATTTAAACTATAAAAGACTATCTGCTATAACAGCAGATAATAAATTTGTATATGGCGGTTTTTTTTCTAGACATATCTGGACTTTACAAATTGCTCAGTTTTATGTTGTTGGTGGGTGGCGGCGGCGATTCCGAACAATTGTATGCATGTTATTGAGTTTTTTCTCCACAGAGGAAGTTCTTAATTTTTTGTACTCTTCGGTTCAGCCACAATTGCAGTGGGTGTCTGTCTGTCCTCTCAACAATTTATATGTTTGCCTAGTACAGCAATTTCGGTTTTTGTTGCTGTTTTTTTCTTGTATAGAAAAAAACACTCTTTGGAGAGAACAAAAAATTGCCATTATTAACAGTCGTAAAAAAGTATAAAACCCGGCATTTACACAAGTGACCACTATCGCCGTTGTCATCATCAGTGGCAGTAAGGTCACAATGTAAAAAAAAAAACAAGAAAAACAATATTATTTTAAGCAGCGCATAACTGTGTCGCCATAAGACAACCACTACGATACAGAGTTCGGTTGGTCGGATGCAAACCTCAGTTGAATCCGCAACAAAAAAATCGCCATCTAAAAATGAAATATCCAAAGCCAAACAAAAACTGATATAAATTGTGTGAATTTTTATTTCGGATTGGTATGGTGGAACCTGAAGTGTAGGGCGAGAGACAAAATTGTTAACATACTTTTAGGCTGACTTTGTGTGTGCCTTTGTGCGGTAACGCCCACCCAGCCTCACTGGAGGAGCA
This sequence comes from Musca vetustissima, assembly GCF_032173495.1. Taxonomy (NCBI): domain Eukaryota; kingdom Metazoa; phylum Arthropoda; class Insecta; order Diptera; family Muscidae; genus Musca; species Musca vetustissima. Next base: position 32,677 of record NW_026882701.1, read on the forward strand.
CCAGGTTTTGCAAATGTGAAATGGAAACGCATATATCTGTAGTTTTGTAAATGGGACAGACGAGGGGTGTGGTCCTATCTGCCACTTCGTTACCGAGTTAAATAAATTTTCAAATTAAATGTTCGTTGTTGTTTTCCCTTTCAACAATATAAATTCCAACTAATGATGTGTAACATAACCGAATGAGGGAACTAAAAAACTTTTAAAACAAGCAAAGAAACTGCTCACACAAGACATTTCGAACCACATTCACACACTCACTTGAAATAGAATATCAAATAAAAATTTTTGTGCTGAAAAACTAAATGCCACAACTATAATTCTTTTATCCGCCCCGAAAAGTATGCAGCAATGTTGTGCGATTTGCCTTTATCGAGTGTACATTTATTTGAATTATTGCTAGTGAGTGAATTACGACAATGGCGTTGAAACGACGACGAGGACGACAACGACAAATGTTCAAAAATTTGCAACGAAAGAGAAAACGAAGCATGATAAAGTTTTTTTTGTCGTTGGTGTCGGAAAATGGAAAATTGCTGAATTTTTAATTTTTATTTGAACATTCAAATGCAAGGTTATTTATTGTCAAATATAGTTTTTTTTTTTTTGTTTGTTTGAGTAGTTAGTTTTTTCGGTTTTTTTGGCAATTGTGGGAGATCAAATGGCCTTAAAGTATACTTCATTTATCACAATGTGATAACAAGGATGGATATACGGAAATTAATGGAGGTAATAAAGAAGAACAAAAGCTCAAAAGGGTATTATCGGATAGAAGGAACATCAAGTCAATTACAAAATAATAGGAAAGTTTTTTTTTTGGCAAATCTCCTACTCTTGGAACCCTGAAAAATATTCCTTAAAAATCCACGCCTAAAACATATTCTTTAAAAATCCACGCCTTAGGAAGGACCTTAAAACATATTCTTTAAAAATCCACACCTTAGGAAGGACCTTAAAAAAAATCTTTAAAAATCCATGCCTTAGGAAGGACCTTAAAACATATTCTTTAAAAATCCACGCCTCTTGAGGACCATGAAAAAATATCCTTTTATTAATCCACGCCTCTTGAGGACCATGAAAAAATATCCTATAATAAATCCACTCCTCTGTTGAGGACCCTGCAAAATATCCTTTTATTAATCCACGCCTCTTGAGGACCATGAAAAAATATCCTTTTATTAATCCACGCCTCTTGAGGACCATGAAAAAATATCCTTTTATTAATCCACGCCTCTTGAGGACCATGAAAAAATATCCTTTTATTAATCCACGCCTCTTGAGGACCATGAAAAAATATCCTTTTATTAATCCACGCCTCTTGAGGACCATGAAAAAATATCCTTTTATTAATCCACGCCTCTTGAGGACCATGAAAAAATATCCTTTTTATCCACGCCTCTTGAGGACCATGAAAAAATATCCTTTTATTAATCCACGCCTCTTGAGGACCATGAAAAAATATCCTTTTATTAATCCACGCCTCTTGAGGACCATGAAAAAATATCCTTTTATTAATCCACGCCTCTTGAGGACCATGAAAAAATATCCTTTTATTAATCCACGCCTCTTGAGGACCATGAAAAAATATTCTTTTATAAATCCACGCTTCTTTTGAGGACCATGAAAAAATATTCTTTAATAAATCCACGCCTCTTGAGGACCATGAAAAAATATTCTTTAATAAATCCACGCCTCTTGGTAGGACCATGAAAAAATATTCTTTTATAAATCCACGCCTCTTGGTAGGACCATGAAAAAATATTCTTTTATAAATCCACGCCTCTTGAGGACCCTGTAAAAATATTTTTTTGTATAAATCCACGCCTCTTGGGAGGACCATGAAAAAATATTCTTTAATAAATCCACGCCTCTTGAGGACCCCAATTCATTGCAGCTACAAAACATTTCACTCTCAAAGAGGAAACAAAAAACAAAAATTCTGCTGGCATCAAAAAGCCTCATTTTCCTCTTCTCCCTCTAAGCAAGGAAAGAAAAATCTAAATATCTAACGAATGTTTCGGTAAAACATTTATTGATATTTTCCAACACATTATCCACAAGGTTGTCATCAGCCAAAGGAGAGCTACTGCTCTTAACAGCATATCATGCATATTTTTTCCATATGTAATGTCCTACCCCCAGCACCCTCTCTCTACCCTTCGTTCCTTCATTTGGGTTTATTTGCATATGAAATTTAACAATTCCTTACAATGGGTCACATATTTCGTTCATCAGTTGCTGCTGCAGAAGAACCCCTAGAATATCTTTCATCGTTCGAAAGATAAACTGAAAATAAAAAACATACACACAGAAAAAAATGTGTGTAAGTAAAATATGCTGGTATCTGACATAACATACCGTACCAAGAACTTTACATTTGAGGAGCCTTTCCTTCCTATCCCCCCCTCACAAAATACCCTTGCAAATAAAATAAAGGAAAATTTGCTAAACGAAAGAGAAAAACGAAAAAAAAAACAAAAAATAACTGGCCTTTACTTTCATGAGAAACTATTTGATTCTATTTGAGGTCATATGTGTTGGATGCTGTTTGTTAGAATGCCTAAAAGTATGCCTTACAAAAACATACAGAAGGAGAAAAAACGAAACGAAAACTTTCTGATTGTAACCATTTCATCGTACAACATCTACATCTGTGTGAGTCCACACATACACACACACATACATCCACTGTGTAACATTTTATAAACTTTCACTTACAGTTACTACTGTCATTACTTTTGTGTTTTTGCCTTGTCCTGCTCTCGGGCTTGCCAAGTGGGTTCACTAACTTCAGCTGAGGCAATGGCAGCCTGTGGACCCAAGGAGAAAAGCAACTCATACGATGGCAATCTGTGTGTGTATTTTTTTCGTTCATTCTTTCACACCCAAATTCTGTGTGCAAAAATATGAAAGTGACTGGGAATTGTGTTTGATTCGAATATAAGTTCGGTTATACGCCACCACCACCGTCATTCTCCTAAATAACCAGGAGAAGTGCAAAAAAAGTGAAGCTTTAGTTTATTTCTTGGCACTAAAATAAAGCTACTGTTCGTTCACGAGTGGTGTTTCTTCATATTTAAGGTTCGATTTTATGATTCTGAAGAGGTTCGTGGATGTTTTTTCTGTTCGGCGAAATTGTAACGAATAGTGTGAAATATTTCCAATGGCAGGTAGCTATAAATTTTGGACGCAAAAGTTCACTTTTATTTTAAACTAAATGCTATAAATTTATTTCAAATCGAAAATATGAAGAAATTAAAATTAATTGAATTTTGAATGCATACTTTTAGAAAAATTTAATAATGGTACATACTTTTAGGTAAAAAATATATTAAGGACCTCAATAATATTTTTTAAGGTCCTACCAAAGGCGTGGATTTATTCAAGAATATTTTTCAAGGGCCAACTGAGGCGTGGATTTATTAAAGAATATTTTTCAAGGGCCAACTGAGGCGTAGATTTATTAAAGAATATTTTTCAAGGGCCAACTGAGGCGTAGATTTATTAAAGAATATTTTTCAAGGGCCTTACGAGGTCCTTATGAGGCGTTGATTTATTAAGGAATATTTTTAAGGTCCTTACGAGGTCCTTTTTAGGCGTGGATTTATTGAAGTATATTTTTTATGAGACGTGGATTTATTAAAGAATATTTTTTCATGGTCCTCAAGAGGCGTGGATTTGTTAAAGAATATTTTTTCATGGTCCTTATGAGGCGTGGATTTATTAAAGAATATTTTTTCATGGTCCTTAAGAGGTGGATTTATTAAAGAATATTTTTTCATGGTCCTCCCAAGAGGCGTGGATTTATTAAAGAATATTTTTTCATGGTCCTCAAGAGGCGTGGATTTGTTAAAGAATATATTTTCATGGTCCTCCCAAGAGGCGTGCATTTATTAAAGAATATTTTTTCATGGTCCTCAAGAGGCGTGGATTTATTAAAGAATATTTTTTCATGGTCCTCCCAAGAGGCGTGGATTTATTAAAGAATATTTTTTAAGGTCCTTCCTAAGGCGTGGATTTATTAAAGAATATTTTTTCATGGTCCTCAAGAGGCGTGGATTTATTAAAGAATATTTTTTCATGGTCCTCCCAAGAGGCGTGGATTTATTAAAGAATATTTTTTCATGGTCCTCCCAAGAGGCGTGGATTTATTAAAGAATATTTTTTCATGGTCCTCCCAAGAGGCGTGGATTTATTAAAGAATATTTTTTCATGGTCCTCAAGAGGCGTGGATTTATTAAAGAATATTTTTTCATGGTCCTCAAGAGGCGTGGATTTATTAAAGAATATTTTTTAAGGTCCTTATGAGGCGTGGATTTATTAAAGAATATTTTTTAAGGTCCTTATGAGGCGTGGATTTATTAAAGAATATTTTTTAAGGTCCTTATGAGGCGTGGATTTATTAAAGAATATTTTTTAAGGTCCTTATGAGGCGTGGATTTATTAAAGAATATTTTTTAAGGTCCTTATGAGGCGTGGATTTATTAAAGAATATTTTTTAAGGTCCTTATGAGGCGTGGATTTATTAAAGAATATTTTTTAAGGTCCTTATGAGGCGTGGATTTATTAAAGAATATTTTTTAAGGTCCTTATGAGGCGTGGATTTATTAAAGAATATTTTTTAAGGTCCTTATGAGGCGTGGATTTATTAAAGAATATTTTTTAAGGTCCTTATGAGGCGTGGATTTATTAAAGAATATTTTTTAAGGTCCTTATGAGGCGTGGATTTATTAAAGAATATTTTTTAAGGTCCTTATGAGGCGTGGATTTATTAAAGAATATTTTTTAAGGTCCTTATGAGGCGTGGATTTATTAAAGAATATTTTTTAAGGTCCTTATGAGGCGTGGATTTATTAAAGAATATTTTTTAAGGTCCTTATGAGGCGTGGATTTATTAAAGAATATTTTTTAAGGTCCTTATGAGGCGTGGATTTATTAAAGAATATTTTTTAAGGTCCTTATGAGGCGTGGATTTATTAAAGAATATTTTTTAAGGTCCTTATGAGGCGTGGATTTATTAAAGAATATTTTTTAAGGTCCTTATGAGGCGTGGATTTATTAAAGAATATTTTTTAAGGTCATTATAAGGCGTAGATTTATTAAAGAATATTTTTTAAGGTCCTTCTAAGGCGTAGATTTATTAAAGAATATTTTTTAAGGTCCTTCTAAGGCGTAGATTTATTAAAGAATATTTTTAAGGTCCTTCTAAGGCGTAGATTTATTAAAGAATATTTTTTAAGGTCCTTCTAAGGCGTAGATTTATTAAAGAATATTTTTTAAGGTCCTTATGAGGCGTGGATTTATTAAAGAATATTTTTTAAGGTCCTTATGAGGCGTGGATTTATTAAAGAATATTTTTTAAGGTCCTTATGAGGCGTGGATTTATTAAAGAATATTTTTTAAGGTCCTTATGAGGCGTGGATTTATTAAAGAATATTTTTTAAGGTCCTTATGAGGCGTGGATTCTTTAAAGAATATTTTTTGGGGTCTTAATGAGGCGTGGATTTTGTAAAGACTATTTTTGGGATCCTAATGAGGCGTGGATTTTTTAAAGACTCTTTTTTAAGGTCCTTATGAGGCGTGGATTTATTAAAGAATATTTTTTAAGGTCCTTACGAGGTCCTTATGAGACGTGGATTTATTAAAGAATATTTTTTAAGGTCCTTACGAGGTCCTTATGAGGCGTGGATTTATTAAAGAATATTTTTTAAGGTCCTTATGAGGCGTGGATTTATTAAAGAATATTTTTTAAGGTCCTTATGAGGCGTGGATTTATTAAAGAATATTTTTTAAGGTCCTTATGAGGCGTGGATTTATTAAAGAATATTTTTTAAGGTCCTTATGAGGCGTGGATTTATTAAAGAATATTTTTTAAGGTCCTTATGAGGCGTGGATTTATTAAAGAATATTTTTTAAGGTCCTTATGAGGCGTGGATTTATTAAAGAATATTTTTTAAGGTCCTTATGAGGCGTGGATTTATTAAAGAATATTTTTTAAGGTCCTTATGAGGCGTGGATTTATTAAAGAATATTTTTTAAGGTCCTTATGAGGCGTGGATTTATTAAAGAATATTTTTTAAGGTCCTTATGAGGCGTGGATTTATTAAAGAATATTTTTTAAGGTCCTTATGAGGCGTGGATTTATTAAAGAATATTTTTTAAGGTCCTTATGAGGCGTGGATTTATTAAAGAATATTTTTTAAGGTCCTTATGAGGCGTGGATTTATTAAAGAATATTTTTTAAGGTCCTTATGAGGCGTGGATTTATTAAAGAATATTTTTTAAGGTCCTTATGAGGCGTGGATTTATTAAAGAATATTTTTTCATGGTCCTCAAGGATTTATTGAGTAAGGAAAAATTTTTCATGGTTTACAAGAGGCGTGCTTTAAAAAAATCCTTAGAAAATGTTTTTTAAAAATCCTTAAAAATTTTCAGTAGTGTTGGCGGTTTATTTCGGATACCATTTGTATTTTGTTTTTGCAAAATAGTCAGGCTGAATCCCAGTTTGTTGTTTTTATAAAAAACAACTATTTATTAGTGGGGAATGTATGGCATTGTTTGCCGAGGGGTAAGGTAGGGAAAACTATATTTTCGGATCATGCCACTGATCCTCATCAGTTCCCTTACGTTTTCGTTGGGATATTCTCTCCAGAAGCTATTGCTTCTATACAAAAAACCCTTTATACACAAATGTCTCTTGTAACAAAGCGAAGTACTTAGCTGACCAACGACATAAACTGCATGAGAATTTCGCTGGTGCCTCACTTCGAGGTTAACAAGGCATTTACAAATCATACCACACCTTTCCCACTGTTATGTGTTGTCACATCGCGACCTTAAAATGTTATTAAAACCCCTTCTTAAAAAAATTTTAAAAATTGAAATATCCACGCTTTTTGTTATGTCTCAAAAATATTTTAATAAATTCACGCCTATAATTATGCTTTAAAAATTAATGTATTTCTTATTTCTTTTCTCTTTTCAGGTATGAATATTTCTCAAAAATCTATTACCATTTAATTCAAGTATGTATATATTGAAAATTTCCTCTGTATTGGATATTCATTTTTGTTAACTTTCCAACGTACATAAAATTCATTGCATACTTCTAAGAAAATTTTAATTATGACTACAATTAAAAATATTATTTACTCTACGACGGCGACGACGACGATTATATCACCTTAACTGTGTTAATTACAATGAAATTATTGTTAATCATTAAACATTGAATATCAGCAACTACAACAACATTTACCTAAAGATAATAATTGTGTTGCAATTTTTCCTGGAAATATGCTACCCTTTTTAATCAATTAAAATTATAAAATATTGTTTCAATTTAATACAATTTCCTATCCCCCTATGCCCTTCCAATTTGTATAGATGAGGCAACCCATTCCCTAATCGAATTCAATTCACAACAATGAAATGAATTTTGAAAATTCAATTGAATAATTCAAAATATCCACAAAACAATCACTGCAAATATTCAGCTTATTTATTTACTGGGAACAGCTCTACTCCGCTGACGGACGCTCCATACCACCGAACGAGCGCATATAAAATTATGTTGTTTATTTGTAAATAAATATATTTATTATTATATTCGTATATATCCCCCAATGCCATGCCAATGTTACGACGCGATATTGTAGCAATAACTATTTTCCTAATAAATATTTTCCTATTTGCCCCACCACCACTACGACCATCATCGCCATTCCCAAACAGGCCTTGAATCAATCAATTCCCCAATGGTGGAAATGGCAACAAATAAAGTCGGTCATATTTTTTTCGATATTGAAAACAAATCTCATAAAGATATGGAGAGGATTTTGTGTGAGCTGTTGTTGTTGTCGTTTTGGATGTGTACATTGTGCATAATAGTATGCAGTAAAAATATATTTTATTTGTTCTCCTAAAAATATGCAATATTTATTTTGGTGAATTGTTTATGTACTTTCTGTATTACTACACGGAATTGGCGGTGGGTTACTTAAGAGATTAAAAAGTACGGTCTTCACTATTTTTTTTCTATAGAAAAACATTGGACCTACGGTCTTGACGAATTTTTTTGCTATAGAAAAACATTGAACCTACGGTCTTGACGAATTTTTTTGCTATAGAAAAACATTGAACCTACGGTCTTGACGAATTTTTTTCTATAGAAAAACATTGGACCTACGGTCTTGACGAATTTTTTTCTATAGAAAAACATTGGACCTACGGTCTTGACGAATTTTTTTCTATAGAAAAACATTGGGACCTACGGTCTTGACGAATTTTTTTCTATAGAAAAACATTGGGACCTACGGTCTTGACGAATTTTTTTCTATAGGGACCTACGGTCTTGACGAATTTTTTTCTATAGAAAAACATTGGGACCTACGGTCTTGACGAATTTTTTTCTATAGAAAAACATTGGACCTACGGTCTTGACGAATTTTTTTCTATAGAAAAACATTGGACCTACGGTCTTGACGAATTTTT
>NW_026882702.1:0-41369 GCF_032173495.1 Musca vetustissima
ATTTACAAAACGTTATGCAAAGCTTTAATATAAAACATGATAAAATTCATCAGTATATTCTAGTCTTTAAGGCCCAGACTAAAATGAAAATTTGTAAAATGATACATATACTTGCAAATGCAACAGTTACAAAAACGCCATCACCAAGTTCAAAAGATCAGCTTTGTTATACCCTTCACCACACTGTGGTACAGGGTATTATGTCTTTGTGCATATGTTTGTAACAGGCAAAAGGAAACAGGATAGATACATGTTTCCTGTTGAGAATATGCATAGAATCACTTTCTAAGTTGATTTATGCATGTCCGTCCGTCCGTCTGTCCATGTTAAATTGTAAATAAAGTACAGGTCGCATTTATGATCCGATATGGATGAAATTTGGCATATGCCACTTATTTGGTCCAAGGACGAACCCTATTGAAATTGGGAAAAATCGGCTCAGATTTAGATATAGCTCCCATATATACTTTCGTCCGATTTAATGTAAATGGTGCACCAAAGTCCCTATATATCTCTCGATTTACACGAAATTTGCCAAAGCGTAATGCATTAGGTATAGAATGATCTGTGTTAAGTTTCCTGAAAATCGGTTCAGATTTAGATATAGCTTCTATATCTGACCAAAAAATTTAGTATCGGTTTCATGTTTATGGTCCCAATTTCATTTTACTGGTGTTTTATAATGCGACGTCTCTTAGGATCCATCTGTTGAATATACCCAAAGAGGTGAAGGGTATCATATAGTCGGCCCCGTCCGACTTTATTACTTTCTTTACTTGTTTTTTATACCCTTCACCACATTGTGGTACAGTGTATTATGTCTTTGTGCATATGTTTGTAACAGACAAAAATAATCGAGATAGACCAATGGTTCCTTTTGAGACTATGCGTAGAATCACTTTCTGAGTCGATTTACGCATGTCCGTCTGTCCATGTTAAATTGTAAACAAAGTACAGGTCGCACTTATGGTCCGAATTGGATGAAATTTGGCACAGCTCATTTGTTTGGCCCAAGGACGAACCCTATTGAAATTGGAGAAAATCGGTCCACGTTTAGGCATAGCTCCCATATTTTCCCAAATTTTCGGTATTTTGAAGTTCTTGAGCGCGTTTTTTAACTGAATTCGCTGAAATTTGGTACGTTGAGTTCTTATTGGGTAGCAAATCTTCCTACCAAAAATTATTAATAAAGGTCAATTTTTTCGGATAGCCCCCATATAAGGGTAACCCCAATTTTCGGTATTTTGAGGTTCTTGAGCGCGTTTTTTAACTGAATTCGCTGAAATTTGGTACTTTGAGTTCTTGTTGGGTAGCAAATCTCCCTACCAAAAATTATAAATAAAGGTCAATTTTTTCGGATATCCCCATATAAGAGTACCCCCAATTTTCGGTATTTTGGGGGTTTTGATCGCATTTTTCGACCGAATTCGCTGAAATTTGGTACTTTGAATTCTTATTAGGTAGCAAATCTCCCTACCAAAAATTATAACTAAAGGTCCATTTTTTCGGAGAGCGCCCATATAAGGGTACCCCCAATTTTCGGTATTTTCGGGATCTTGGGCTCGTTTTATAACTGAATTCTCTGAAATTTTGTACATTGGGTTCAGATTGGGTACCAAATTACTCCACTAAAAATGATAAATATAGGTCCAGTTTTTCTGGTAGTCCCCATAACGGTACCCTCAAATTGTTGGTATTTTGGGGGTTCTGATCGTATTTTTCGACCGAATTGACTGTAATTTAGTACGTCGAGTTCTTATTAGGTAGCAAATCTCTCCACTATAAATTATAAATATTGGGCAATTTTTTCTGGTAGCCCCCATATAAGGGTACCCCCCAATTTTCGGTATTTTGAGGTTCTTGAACCAAATTCTTTTTATACGATTCACCACACTATTGAAATACACATATATATTTTCGTCCCATTTAATGTAAATGGTGCACCAAAGTCCCTATATATCTTTCGATTTGCACGAAATTTGGCACAGTGTAATGAATTATCTGTAGAATGATGTGTGTTAAGTTTCCTGATTTCTTCCGATTTAAGGTAAATTGTGCACAAAAGTCCCTATATATCTCTCGATTTGCACTAAATTTGGCTCAGCGTAATGAATTAGGTCTAGAATTATGTGTGTTAAGTTTCCTGAAAATCGGTTCGGATTTAGATATAGCTCACATATATATTTTCGTCCGATTTAATGCAAATGGTGCACCAAAGTTCCTTAACATATTTCTATATATATTTCTGTTTGCACTAAATTTGGCACAGCGTAATGAATTAGGTCTAGATGTGTGTTATGTTTCCTCAAATCGGTTCAGATTTAGATATAGCTTCTTTATCTGACCAAATGAACAATTTAGTATCGGTTGCAGAATGATGTGTTTATGGTTCCAATTTCATTTTACTGGTCCTCAAAAAATGCGACGTCTGTTAGGATTCATCTGTTGAATATACTCAAAGTGGTGAAGGGTATCATATAGTCGGCCCCGTCCGACTTTACTACTTTCCCTACTGTTTTTTTTTTAATTTTTCACTTCCATCAGTCGGTCCCGTTCGACTTTATTACTTTCTTTACTTGTTTTTTTATACCCTCCACCATAGTATGGAGGGTATATTAATTTTGTTTTTCCGTTTGTAACTCATCGAAATAATCATCTCCGACCCTATAAAGTATATATATTCTTGATCAGCGTAAAATTCTATGACGATATAGCCATGTCCGTCTGTCTGTCTGTTGTAATCACTCTAGCGTCTAATCACTCTAGCGTGAAACGAACGCCAAAATTTTGCATAGAGTCGTCTTTTGTCTGCAGGCAGGTCAAGTTCGAAGATGGGCTTTATCGGTCCACGTTTAGGCATAGCTCCCTTATAACAGTACCCCCAATCTTCGATATTTTGGGGTTCTTGAGCGTGGTTTTCAACCGAATACGCTGAAATTTGGTACATTGTGTTCTTTTTGGGTACTAAATGTCTACACAAAAAATTATAGGTCCACTTTTTCTGGTAGCCCCCATAGAACGGTACCTCCTAATTTTCAGTATTTTGGGGATTGTGCTCGTATTTTTCTGCAGAATTTGCTGTAATTTAGTATTTGGAGTTCTCAATAGGTCCCAAAACTCTCCACACAAAATTAGGAATATAGGTCCATTTTTTCGGATAGCCCCTATATAAGGGTACCCTCCAATTTTCGGTATTTTGGGGTTCTTGAGTGCGTTTTTTAAACGAATTTGTTGCAAATTGGTATTTTGTAGTCGTATATGGTACCAAATCTCCCTACCAAAAATTATTAATATTCGCCCCCATTTTTGGGTAGTCCCCCTTTGGGTAACCCCCTTGTTATACCCTCCACCATAGTATGGAGGGTATATTAATTTTGCTTTTCCGTTTGTAACACATAGAAATAATCATTTCCGACCCTATAAAGTATATATATTCTTGATCATCAATTCTATGACGATATAGCCATGTCCGTCCGTCCGTCTGTTTGTCTGCCTGTCCGTCTGTCTGTTGTAATCACTCTAGCGTCGAAACGAATGGAGATAGATCGCCAAAAGTTTGCATAGAGTCGTCTTTTGTATGCAGGCAGGTCAAGTTCGAAGATGGGGTTTATCGGTCCACGTTTAGGTATAGCTCCCATATAAGGGTACCACCCAAATTTCGGTATTTTAAGGTTCTTGAGCGCGTTTTTCAACTTAATTCGCTGAAATTTGGTAAATTGAGTTCTTATTGGGGAGCAAATCTCTCCACTAAAAATTATAAATATAGGCCAATTTTTTCGGGTAGCCCCCATATAATGGTACCCCCCAATATTCGGTATTTTAGGGTTCTTGAGCGCGATTTACAACCGAATTCGCTGAAATTTGGTTCATTGGGTTCTTATTGGATACCAAGTCTCTCCACTAAAAATTATAAATATAGGTCCACTTTTAATGGTAGCCCCCATATAAGGGTACCTACTAATTTACAGTTTTGGGGGGTTTTGACCGGATTTTTTCACCGAATTGGCTGTAATTTAGTAATTTGAGTTCTTATTGGGTAGCAAATCTCTCCACAAAAAATTATAAATATAGGTAAATTTTTTCGGGTAGCCCCCATAAAAGGGTACCCCCAATTTTCGATATTTTGTGGTTCTTGAGCGCGTTTTCAACCGAATTCGCTGAAATTTGATATTTTGTTTGTAGTATATGGTAACAAATCTCCCCACCAAAAATGATTAATATTCACCCCTTTTTAGGGGTAGTCCCCATATAACCCCCTTTTTATACCCTTCACCACTCTGTGGTACAGGGTATTATGTCTTTGTGCATATGTTTGTAACAGGCAAAAGGAAACGAGATATACACATGGTTCCTTTGGAGAATATGCATAGAATCACTTTCTAAGTCGATTTATGCATGTCCGTCCGTCTGTCTGTCTGTCCATGTTAAATTGTAAACAAAGTACAGGACGCATTTATGATCCGAATTGGATAAAATTTGGCATAGGTCACTTATTCGGCCCAAGGACGAACCCTATTGAAATTGGGAAAAATCGGTTCAGATTTAGATATAGCTCCCATATATATATTTAACCGATTTATTGTAAGAGGTCCCTATATATTTTTCGATTTGCACGAAATTTGGCATAACGTACTGAATTGAGCCTAGAGTGATGTCTGCCAAGTTTCGTGAAAATCGGTTCATGTTTAGATATAGCTCCCATATATAACTTCGTCCGATTTAAGGTTAATTGTGTACCAAAGTCCCTATATATCTTTCGATTTGCACGAAATTTGGCACTGCGTACTAAATTAAGTATAGAATGATGTGTGCAAAGTTTCGTGAAAATCGTGAAAATAGATATAGCTCCAATATAAATCTTCGTCCGATATTAGGTAAATAGTCAACTAAAGTCCCTGGAAATCTTTTGATGTGCACGAAATTTGGCACAGCGTACTAAATTAAGTATAGAATGATGTGTGCAAAGTTTCGTGAAAATCGGTTCAGATTTAGATATAGCTCCCATATATAGCTTCGACCGATTTTAGGTAAATAGTCAACTAAAGTCCCTGGAAATCTTTTGATGTGCACGAAATTTTGCACAGAGTTATGAATAAGATCGAGAATGATGTCTGCCAAGTTTCCCATATGTATTTTCATCCGATTTAAGGTAATTAGTGCACCAAAGACCCTATATATCTTTCGATTTGCATGAATTTTGGTATAGGGTACTAAATTAAGTCTAAAATGTTGTTGATTAGCTTCGTGAAAAGATCCATATCTAGGCCGATTGACACAACGTACTAATGTAATATAAATTAGTCTCTGGCAAGTTTCCCCAAAATCGGTTAAGATATAGATATATAACAAAAACGCCAAAATATACCCAAAGTGGTGAAGGGTATCATATAGTCGGCCCAGCCCGACTTTACTACTTTCCTTACTGGTTTATATTAAAATCGTTATCTGATTTGTTCCGTGTTTTGCGGTTTGGTAGTCGTTACGGAGAATAGTAAATTTTTACCCTACAAAGACTATTTAGCCATAAGCATTCCGCCTTCTTAAGATATTGTGATAAAAAAAAACTAAAAACATGACTATAATGAAATATATCGGCAGATATTTAGGCATCTCTTCAATATAGTAATACATTTTGAAGGAAAGAATTGAGATAAATAATTAAAATATTGGGTTCCAAATTGGCATATTCCGGTCATTAATTAGGCATAGCCCTCATATAATGATATCCCCAAATATTCACTATTTCCTACACTATGTAACCAATATTGGTCCCCCTTTAGGCATACCATCATATAACTTTGTAATCTAAATTACAGTAGTTTGAGGATTTTATACTGCGTTATCAATATCAGTCCACTTTTTGGATCTTACAGATTTTAGGAAAAATCCCACATTAAAAATTGCTGAAGTTTGTATTTGGTGTACATAATGGTTTATATATCGGTATATGCCCACTTGTAGAATTATCGGTTTATGCCCACTGTTTGGTATGTTCCCTATATTTTCATTGCACGTATCTGTTAGTATAACTATGGTGGAGGGTATACAATGTTCGGCCCGGCCGAAATTAACGCTTTTTCACTTATTTTTTTTTTAATTTTTATTTTTATGTTATGTAAATGGTGCATCAAACTCCTAAAGTTTATCAAATTGAGCCGGAATTCGGAACAACACATCGTATTTAGTTTAGAATGTCTTGTGATATTCTTCGTTGACATCGGTACAGAAATATATATAACTCCCATACACCAACGTCAATTATATGTATTTTTGCACAGCAAACTGAAATGAGTCTAGAATAACTTTCGTTAAGATTCGTTTAAATCGGTTCAGATGAAGGTATAGCACCCATAAATATTTTCGATCGAATTTCTATAAATAGTGCACTAAATTCCCAAGACTTGTCTGATTAAGACGAAACTTGGAATACTGTACCGTATTGAGATAATAATGACTGGCGTTAACGTTTTCCCAATCAGTACACGCTATATTTTTTGATTCACTCAAATTTTTGCATAATGTACTGAATTTAGTCTAAAATGTCATTAGTAAGTTTTGTTTAAATCGAATCAGACGTAGAAAGTATATATGGGAGCTATATATATACTTTCATTGTCTTGTTGATATGGGTACAATATATTTTTGCCCAATTTTACGAAATTATTACTTAGCACGATGTAACTAACACAAAGTCCTATTATTCCAATTTCCCGATTTACCCTCCATGTAGGATTCGAATTTAAATGTATTCTTCCCGAATATACGAAAATGTTTAATAATACCTTTGTATTTTGCTGATGTATTTGTAGTCGTATATAGCGAATTACTAACATCATTCCAATGTATTGAATACTGTGATAGACGTTTTCGTTTTTAATAAAACATAAGAACATATGTCTATGTATGAATATTTTCTCAAAAATATTCCTGGTGTTGTTTCCTATTAAGAGCATGATCAAGTTTCGGTTGTTTTAATTCGGTATTCTCCATAGGGCAAGCAACTTCCCCCATAATTGCCTATATAGTTTTTGGTATAGGCTCCAAATAATGGGACCGCTTAATCTTTACTTTACCATGTCTTACCATGTTTTATTTGAGAAAAAATTTCACAACCTATAAATTTAACACTGCAGCTCCTCGAGAGATTTCCTCGTTTAAGGTTATTGTTCCAAATAATTTATTTAGTCTTCTTGTTAGTAAACAATTTTGGCCAGATGGTGTATTAGTAAAAGAATTCTTGTATAGAGAAAGGGCAAAACCTCCAACAGTGTTGCCTCTCTCAAAAAACTAATTATGAAAAATTCACTGAATATACTTTAAAGGTTTTAAAGGTTTAAAAACGAAACTTCGCAATATTTATTTAACGTCTTTCGATAATGAATATAAAATTCTAGCTTTTACGAAAACATGGCTTAACCAGACATCCTCGATAGTGAGGTTTTTTCTGATCAATATCAAACATACCGTAATGATAGATTACATAAAATAGGCGGTTGAGTGCTGATTGCTGTTCATAATTCCATTGCCTCAGAACGCATCACAATGCCGGTTTATCCGGATATTGAATTAGTCTGCATTAAATTAAAAATATCAAATACTTCTATCTTATTAACTTGCTCTTACATTGCTCCAAATTCTAATTTAGAAATTTACTTAAAACACTTTGAGATTATTAAGGAAATTGCATCCTCATATTCAACAAATACTGAATTGATTTGCCTAGGAGACTTTAACCTGCCTAACATTACATGAATCAGGGGTGAACATTATATTGATTATATACCTGTTGCATCTACTGGCATGGATATGTTATGGGAGTATATTTATGACCTATGTTTATTTCAAATTAACAGTATCCAAAACGTTAAAGATAAAATTCTGGATTTAGTCTTCACTACAACTTCGAATGTTTCCCTCTGTAGGTGTTTGCCTTTTGCGGAACCAGAAGATAATTACCACACAACTTTGAGTATTGATTTGGAATACAATCAATTAACGAATGTCCCCTCAAAAACTTGTAAAAAAATTAAACTTTGCTAAAGCAAATTTAGTAATGCTTCAAGGAACGTTATCAAGCATTAATTGGTTTAGTAAGGGCAGTATTGATGATCAAATTTCATGCTTTTATAAACTCTTAAATGATGCACTTTCAATATCTGTCCCCAAAATATACCATCGATAGAGTTCCGGCGTGGTCCAACCCATATCTAAAACGTTTAAAAAATTCTAAAAGTAGGCTATATAAAAAATTTAAAAAATGCAACTCCACATTGAATTATATAAATTATTTAAAAGCCCGAAATTCCTATAACTATGAAAACTCTAGAAGTTACGCAAGCTACTTAAATAAAATGGGAAATAGTCTTCATAATAACCCCAAAAATGTTTATAACTTTGTAAATTCTAAACGTAAAGTACGGGAATTTCCTAGCAGTATGAATTTCGGCTGTAGAGAATCCTCTGATATTAATGAAATATCTGATATGTTTGCAGATTTGTTTTCAAAGTACCTACTCAACATACTCTACAAATTCATCCTACAACTACAATATTAACAAATTAAATAACTTCCTCCCTATTACTCTCACGGAAGATGAAGTCTAAATCACCCGGTCCGGAATTATATATTCCCCTTACTAATATATTTAATGTGTCGTTGTCTTCTGGTTATTTTCCTTATTTTTGGAGATCCAAATCACAAATCTGGTAGTAGAAGTCACATTGAAAATAATAGAGGAATTGCTAAATTAAGTGTTATCCTCAAGTTATTTGAATTACTTGTAACACGTAGGTTATCCCATATTGTTTCCCCTCTAATATCTCCATGTAAACATGGTTTCTTTACTGGGAGGTCAACATTAACTAATCTATTAGAGTTAACATTTATGTCCATAATGGTTTTGTGAATTAACTTTAAACAGATGTCATTTACACTGACTTTAGTAAAGCGTTTGACACTGTAGCACATCACTTATTAATGTATAAATTGGACATCATGGGTTTTCCATCATTATTCTTAAAATGGATATCTTCTTACCTACAACAACGCACACAAAAAGTATTATTTAATGAAATTTTCTCTAAGAACATAACTGTTACTTCTGGTGTTCCACAAGGCAGTCACTTAGGTCCTGTTTTATTTGTTCTGTACTTAAATGACCTCCCATCAGCTATTACAACGTCAAGAGTACTAATGTTTGCTGAAGATGTTAAACTTTTCTTAAATCTTAATTCTCCGGCATGTCTCCCTCTCTTTAGTTGGAGAAATAAAATTAAATGTACCTCCACGTAACACGCGTAACTACATTCCACTTAAACTTTATTCAGCTAAATCTAATTATGAATTAAATTATCCCTTTCGTGCTATATGTGAGGTTTATAATAAGCTTCATAATTGTATACCATTTTACGACTCTGTAGATGCCATAAAAAATGCAATCCTTCGTATGTAGTTGTTTTGTCCTTGTTCGTAGTAAATACATATATGACCGTCTGAAATTGTTTGTAGCCGGTAGTTTTCCTACCATCATATCCCTCCATAGTCCGGACTATGGGGTGTACGTGCTCCTCTGGCACGTAGATGGGGTTTGGTGCGTAGGCGTGAGAAAGGCGGGGTTTTTGGAAATTCGTACTAAAAGGTACTAAAAACTGAATTGCGCGGGTATGTTTATGTTTAGAACTTTGAAATTTGGCATGCAGCTTTCCTTACGATAAGCAAAGTGGTACGGTGAAAAAATTTTGGAATTTAGTACAAGACGGTACTAAAAAGTACTTATTCTTATTTTTCAATGGAACCGGTTTAGATAGATATCTGAAAAATGGTATGTAGCTTAAGCTATTACAAATAGAATGATGTGCAAAAATATTGTTTGGAAATTAGTACTAAATGTACTAAAAAATAGTAAAACTGTATTACTCCGGAACGGTTGGAAGTAGAACTCTGAAATTTGGTATCCATATATGTGAACAAATTTTAGAAATTAGTACTAAAGCTACTAAAAAGTACTAAATATTATACTACGATTGAACAGGTAGGAATAAATATCTGAAATTTGGTATGTATCATATTTTTTGGGACTTAGTACAAAAATTGTACTAAATAGTACAAAAAACTGTATTACACCGAAACGGTTGGAACTACTCCTCTGAAATTTTTGTATGCAGATTTATTTCGGAAATTAGTACTAAATATTATATTACGTAAATATTGTGCTATGTAACTTAAGCTATTACAAATAGAATGATGGGCAAACATAATTTTTGAAATTGGTACTAAAATATATTAAACAGTTATAAAATGTCTAAATGTGAAACATTGCATATAATTTAAATATTACAAATAAAATTCTATGCATAACATTTTTTTGGAAATTAGTACTAAAGTGGTGATAAAAAGTACGAAATAATGAAATACAATGGAAGTGGTATGAATAGAAATCCAAAATGTAATATGTAGCTTACTCTATTGCAAGTACAATTCTATGCATAATTCTTTTAAATTTAGTACTAATTACTGTAGTATAATAATACCTGAAGAAATAGAAATCTAAAGCACGGTACATAGATTTAACTTTACTATGCTATACAGTAATATATTCTTGAAATTAGTACTAAAATAATACAACATATTAATTATAATGGAAAAGTTAGAGATTGAAATCTGAAATTTAGTATGTAGATCAACTATTACAAATAGGGCGATATGCATAAATATTTTTGGAAAATTGTACTAAATATTGTACCACAGTGAATGGTAAAAAATATAAATGTAAATTTAGAGCACAAAACTTTCCAACTCTTAGTAAAAATTAGAGGCTTGGTTTATTGGTAATAAATGACATCCCAAATTCGTACTATAATGGTACACAAGTACTAAACTACCGAAAGGAACAAATAGTTTAAAAAACGTATTATAATACTATTTGCATGGATCCATCGAGAGGATCGAGAAAATAGTACACATTCAGAAAATATAAAAATAAGTAACTTGTATGATAGAAGTATCAACGTTTCTGTTCGAAAGAAAGTACAATAAATAGTATAAGGCGGTACGGGTGGATATTGAATTTGGTAGAGTTTTTCTAATTTAATGGAAATTGCTTCCTATAATGGCAGATCTCTGTATAATAAATGATGAGCTGTGCAAAATATAATATTACCTAAACGTACTACATATTTTAACTATTACCGGAAGGAACAAAAAATTTAAAAAATGTCCTATTGGTATCGGTCAATTGGGAGGATAGAGATAGTACACTTTCAGAAAATATAGATAGAAGCATTCACGTTTCTCTTTGAAAAAATGCGGAGTAAGATCTGAGATTTTCTTAAAAAAATCGAAGATTTAAGACTTATCATTTATCCAAAAGTATATTGTGTAGCTACATTAACGTTTAATTATTTTAACTAAAAAAATACGCTAACAACGTAGCGGGCCTATGCTAGTGGAAATATAAATTTATTTCCATATACAATAGTTTTTTTCAAGGCAATGACAATCCAATTAATTGTAGAAAATTAATATATTTTTAGAATTTTTCATAATTGACAATTGCTGCCCATTTTTGCCCAAAATATGTCCAAAAAGAACTACGAAGAGATGAAACCATTTAGGTTTGATATAAAATATGTGGAAACGCTAATATCTTTCAAAATATATTTGGAACATTTTCGCGGATTTTTCTCAAAATGTTCTTTCATTAAATCATTTCCACTTGAATTACAGTCTAATAACAGAAATTTTAAGTCAAATCGGTCCAGCCGTTTCTATCAAATAATTTTTGTAAGATTTTCGCGGATTTTTCTCAAAATTTTCTTTCATAAAAACCTTCCCACCGTAATTACCTACAATTGAAAGAAATTTTGAGTCAAATCAGTCCAGCCGTTCTCAATTGATGTGTTAGTATACATTTTTTGACTCCATTTATATATATATATATATATATATATGCTGGACCCGTGGCGCTTCGCTACCTCTACTAAAGGGATTAACATAGGATAGTTCAAATAGAAAACTATTAGTATTTAGTTTAAATGCTAATATTTATTGATAGGATTGATATAGGTATTATAGTAGCCCCAATAACTGTTGCACTATATATATTTCGAAGTGTAATGTATCAGAACTAATACAGTAGCAGCTGGTTAATGTATACGTTATTTGAAACAGCTTGACTTGTCTCAATAGGATTATACACAAATATATATTCTACAATATTCACATGTTTTGCATTAATAGTTCAAAGACCAATAAAATCCTTCATTCCCATTTACATTAATCTTATAACTCTGCGTCATCGAGGAGTTTTGAAAGTTTATTTTCATATCTTACTTCCATTGGATGCTATGACTGACTGCGAACATTTCTGCAAAGTGTATTCAGCGATTTTTGTGTCTACAACCAAAAGTGTTTCTTTTTTTTCATGTATAGATAAATTAAATTCAATTGTGAGTAAATTCCGTCCATTGTATCACTCAAATTTTCATAGGAATGATGCGTATTTGTAACCAATTTACTCAAGCAAATGTTAAAGTGCCCCGTAGGATATAAACATAGAATACCTATGTCATATCAGATTTGTGATTACTTTTGATGCTGTAAGTCCACATTCACGTGAAATTTTTGGATTTTATCTAGCCTATGATTTTTCTATCGGGAAGCATGAGGTGCTGTAAAATTCTCAGTAAAATGTGTTGAGTGAATTATGTAACTGCAACTTGGAGTGCATTTTCCCCAATCGTTCAACACTCATTTTTGTATGGATGATGTGTATCTACACCTACGATATTCAGACAAATTTTGTAGACGATGTCCATTACCGTTCTTAAGATATACGCATATTACATGTACAGAAATTTTGAGGTATGTTTACTATTGATGCTATAACTCTGCATACACGCGGAATTTTAGAAGTTTGTATAGCCTATGTTACTTTCAGGACATGTCATGACATACGGTGTATATCTCATTAACATCCGTTCAGCGGTTTTTGCGTCTATCGGTAACATACAAACAATTTTTTTTTATTTTATATACATAGATAGTTTTTTCAAGGCAATGACAATCCAATTAATTGTAGAAAATTAACATATCTTGAGAATTGTCCATAATTGACAATTACTAAAAGATATACGCTGCCCATTTTCGCCCAAAATATGTCCAAATAGAACTACGAAGAGATGAAACTACAAAGGTTCGATACAAAATGTGTGGAAATGCTAATATCCTTCAAAATATATTTTGTTACATTTTCGCGGATTTTTCTCAAAATGTTCTTTCATTAAAACCTTACCACTTCAATTAAAGACTACTAAAAGAAATTTTAAGCCTAATCGGTCCAACAGTTTCTTTAAAATAATTTTTGCAAGATTTCCGCGGATTTTTCTCAAAATTTTCTTTCATAAAAACCTTCCCACTGTAATTACCGACAATTGAAAGAAATGTTGAGTCAAATAGGTCCAGCCGTTCTCAATTGATGCGTTAGTATACATTTTTCTTGCTCCATTTTTATATATATAGATAAGATATATATAAATATATTCGGTCTCGCCCGAATTTTGTACTTTCCTTACAAAGTTTTTATTCTATAATTCAACTCTTTCGTTTTGCTATGTGACCACTAGACATTTGTATTGTGTTAAAATCAAACCCATATTTTATTTGCTACAAAATAATTTCTTACAAAATTCTGTTATTAGAATTTGCATTAACTACAGTTGACAAACACACAGAATATTTTCAATATAGGTAAAAACTCTGTTTGGACCGGAACAAAAACCTCGAATAAATAACCAAGCTCAATACATACAATATACATTGTTTTAAACTTACCCCCAGCGGTGGGAATAAATTGTGGCTAGCGGTCGACACCTGCACTTGCTGGCAATTTGTAATAAACAACGGGAAAGATACATATTTCAGTACAGTTATATTTCGGTAATAACTAGAAAGGGGGTAAAATAAAATGGCAAACTAAAAACGGAATACTTCGTTTAAAGGACATTTTACGGTTAAAATTTAAGGATTTTTTAAAAATGTTCTCTGTATTAATTTTGGTTGTATATTCTGTCGATCGAATATATGCAGCATCTTCGTTGGAACATTGACATAGTACCTGACGAAAATTGTTATAGTTTTTTTTTGGAATTGCATGAAAACAGCAACATAACAAATTGACCCAATTCAAATACCGTTTCCAAACAATTATAAAATATCCAATTGATATAATTAATTCTAACTTCAAATATTTCAACGGATTGGTATTTCATAGTTTCCAGTGACTTTCAAATTGTAATATTACAACATAAGATGTTGTGTTCATTTTATAAACAAATATTTAGTACGCCTACACAAACTACAAAATAATCAAATACATTTGCCATAAACGTCCGATGTCATTCTGATAAAATTCATTCTTTTCCTTTGGTGACCTCCTGGTATAAAGATTAAAATCCTAGAGATCTTAGAAGTAACTTTTAAGCCAAACTATTGGGGATATTCTATATCCAACAAAAAAGCAAAAGCTAGTTAAATAAATGACTAGTGAAATAATTATAATACTGTCAAATACCACAAAAGGATTTTTCCAACTAGAACTGGTAAGAATATAAAAAGTGGTTTTCGAGACCGGTTCGAATATTTAGTGGTATTATTTTTGCAGTGACGCTGATATAAATCTATTGGTTTGCTTTCCATTATTGGAGAATTTGGGCGATATCTCTTTAAACCTCCATCCCCGAAAAAACCAAAAAATTCCACAATTGTGTTCCAAAAGGGTTATAGTATCAGCCAAAACAACAACAATATTAAGGAGGTAAATTCTGCAACAACAATTCAGGTATATTTGATTATCCAAAACAACACTTAATCATTATCACACAACATAATTTTTCATTAAATTGCAAATCTTCAATTTGTAGCACAATCAGTATCATATAAACACACTTAATTTCACTATAATTTCTTTTTATTTCTGATTTATATTTCCATATATTTAATTTTGTAATATATTGTTATTATTTTCACAAATTCACTCAGCTTGTTTTGATTTACAATTTCTTATAACTGATTTTTCTGAGGTATCACCTATCTCCTTCATATCCATTACATTAAACATTAACTGATCTATTTCACTTATCTAATGAAGAAGAAGAAGAAGCATCAGTAATTAGAAAGAAATTGAAAACCAAAACAAAGCTGACTAGAGAATAGGTAATAAGCAAAATAGAATAATTTGACCTTCTTTTAAGCCAAACAATTGTTAAAAGAGAATTTAAGAACATCGCATGAAATAAAATTTATTAGAATCTACATATCCCAACATACATTTTATACGAAATTGTTAGTTTGCACAAAATTTAAAGTGTATTATAAATGTATTATAATTTATAAGTAACTACAGTGAAATTAAGATTAATTGCTAATTCTTAATAATATGAAAGGAATATGTTTAAATGAACTACTAAATGCCAAAGTATCGATAATTTCTTACAAGGGGGTAATCTGCAATATGGTGCGTACAGAATACCGTGGAAAGGAGTGGTTTTGCTCTAGTGACATATCATCTAGTCACTTACGTGAATATTTGGTTTTGGTCGATGAAAATTAAACATGCAAAACAAGGTCTAAAGTTGATGGTTTTCAGAAAAAAATATCGGCACATAACAAACTATATATATGAAACCGATTTCAAAAAACGTTACCATATGTCATTCCAAGCTCAATTTAATAAGTTGTACAGTTCACATATTTAATTATTGCCAATTGCATGTCAAAAATGCAAACACTGTTAGAATGCATCTCTTGAATATACCCAAAGCAGTAAAGCGTATCATATGGTCGGCCTCTTCCGACTTTACTACTTTCTTTACTGGTTATATTTTGCTTAGAATTTATGTTTTTACCATTGATGGTTGCTCCTTCTTTGATGTATTATTTTCGTGTGTTTTTGTTTATTTGGGATTTGTCACACAAATAAAAGAACAACCCGAAAAAAATATAGTACGGATTAGTATTTAGCCATAATCTTAACTTGGAAGGGTGTCATTTCGCAGGAAAAAGTATTTTGATATTTTTTGTTTGATGCATTCAGTTGTGAGTTACAGGGTGTTTAAAATGGAAGGGAACAAAGAGAACATTCGGTACATTTCATAGTTCACCACACTGTGGTACAGGGTATTATGTCTTTGCCAGGCAAAAGGAAACGAGATAGACACATGGTTCCTTTTGAGAATATGCATAGAATCACTTTCTAAGTCGATTTGTACATGTCCGTCCGTCCGCCTGTCTGTCTGTCCACGAAATTTAGCATAGCTTACTGAATTGAATCTAGAATGTTGTTTGAAAAATTTCTTGAAAATCGGTTCCGATTTAGATATAGCTCACATATACATTCGTCCGATTTCATGTAAATGGTGTACCAAAGTCCCTATATATTTTCCGATTTTCACGAAATTTGACAAAGCGTACTGAATTGAGTCTAGAATAGTGTGTGTAAAATTTTTTGAAAATTGGTTCAGATTTAGATAAAGCTCCCATATATATGTTCGACTGATTTAATGTAAATGGTTCACAAAAGTCTCTATATATCTTTTGATTTCCACGAAATTTGGCATAGCGTACTGACTTAAGTCTAGAATGATGTGTGTTAAGTTTCGTGAAAATTATTTAGCGTACTGAAATGAGTCTAGAACGATTTTAAGACCCAAAGTTAGGACGATTGCCACACAATATATGACAAGTTTTGCTGAAATCAGTTCGGATTTAGATACAGCTCCCATATATATTTTTTCCGATTTTAAATAAATGGTGCACCATAGACTCAAAGTAAGGCCGATTGGTACAAAATTTTGCACAACGTACTTAATGGATTGATCTAAGTCGGTTCACATTTAGATAAAGGTCATATATTTTAGTTCATCCAATTTCATGTTAATGACCTTTTTAATATACCCATAGTGGTGAAGGGTATTATATAGTCGGCCCCGTCCGACTTTACTACTTTCCTTACTGGGATTTTCTTTGACAAAGGCGAAAATGCATGCCAAGCGGCTAAAATTGTGGATGGTGTTTATGAGTCCGATACTCAATCAATAAATTATGTGCAATTTTGTTTTCGTAGATTTCGTTCAGATGCACCTCGTAAATTTCGATAAAATCGGAGATTTGATCGAGTTTGACTGGCATGTTAGCAGCCTTAACATCGCGCAGGAGCTCAAAATCGACAATAACTGTTAAAAGATGGAGTTTAATCCCAACCTAATATTACCGAATTGTTTACTCAGTTCTATCGACATTAATCCTTATTCGCATTTATTGTTAATTTTTCCTCAAAACTTATTTACGTGCACAACAAATTAAAACACCATGATAATAATAAACATACAAACACCATTCAGTATTCCCAGTAAAAGATTGACATTTTGAGAGAAATCGTGGGAAGACAGTGGCCACCATCATCACTTCAGCTGTCCTCATAGTTCGCATGGTTAAACGATATAAATTGTTCAAGTAAAGGGAACGGAAGAAATACTGGAAGAATAAACAATTTGAACAAATTGTTCTGGTTAAAGTGACTATGAGTAATCGCACAAAATGGTATAATGAAGGACATCAGATGGGACCCTATTAAGTGATGACTACATGTGGTAAATAATATTCTTTGGCTTGTGTTATACTTGAAATAATGACATCCGTAGTTATTAGAAGGAAGTTTTGGAATTCATAAATAATAATGTTACAATTTTGATGAGGTGGCACATATGGGAAATTACAAAAATCTTTTAAATTCCTTGAAGCTGAGGTTTGCAAGGTTATAACTCGCGAAATATGAACATATTGCATATAATTTGAATTCAATTCTATAAAATGAAGTGTTCTTGTCAAAATCTTGAAATATTGGTAATAAATAATAAGTTGCGTGGAAGCTGTGATGGTGGTAATGTAAAAAAATGGGTGAAAATGTGTTGAAGCCAACGAGTTTTTTTGTGTTCGTTCCCGATTTGTGGCTAAACTACACAACGCACACACATGTGATCAGTGACTAAGTTGCAGAATACCCCATGGACAATATGGTTCTAATGTATGATTTTTCGATATAATCACTGCATCCACCCAAAATGGATGCTGACATTTTGAAGCCGGATTTTCGGTGTTTTTTGAATTTTTCTTATAATTAGGATGCGCATCCAGACAATAGAATAAACTAATTATAGGATCGTAGAACTCGTGATTCTGCTTCGTTTAGTGTATATCTCATGAATGTGCTCACTGTAGCTTCTTTGCAATTGGGTTCCAAAGACGAAAATTTAGTGCGTAAATTTTTATAAAAAACATATTTTTTTAGTCTAAAATTAAGAAAGTCCATTCAAATTCCGTGGAACCCCGCGTGATTTTAGTTTTTTTACGTGCCGGATCTAATGAGCCCATCCATGTTCAATTCCGCCCATTAAAACGGCGGATATAGGTACCTTGAATGTGGGAAAAACTGCAAAAACTTATTTTGACAAATTCGCGTAAATAATCGCGGTTTTCTTCGAATTAATTTTACATGCATTTATGCTTGTATTGTCAAATTCGCGAATCTGCGTGGAAATAGGTCAAAAATACATCGATACGCGAATAATATGCGTATTTTATCCAAAATTGATTGTGGAGGCAGTTCTTAACCGATCCTTTTAAAGTAGGTGTCCTTTTGCGTATTTTCATAGGAGATTACTAAAATCGGATGCGCATAAAAATCGTATGCACGTTGCGTGATTTTTAGCCATTTTTAGGGTTTTTGCATAGTAAAGTGCATCGAGTGGCACACTTTGACCGCTAAATTAAACATCGAAAAATTAATAATTATTGAAAGACATTGATTCGGTTTATACGAAAATCGCATGCGCATCAACTGATTTCAATTAAATCGCGAATTGCAAGCTTTTCAATATTGATCATTTTTATGTATTGTAAATGCAATATATTTAGCCATTAATGACGTCGAAACTCTTATCAGATGAATCTGCCGATATTTAACAATCATCTAAAAGAATTTGCAGAAGAAAGCGTCGTATATTTTAGAAGATTAAGGCAAAACCGTATCCTCTTAACCATACTAAAAAAATCGAAAATTCAAAAAAAAAAAATAGTTTTAATTCAAAAATTAATTTATTTTATTTTCCGATATCTTCATGTTTCTATTTGTTTTTCGCGACTATTAAACCGTATTTCAGTGTGATTTGACTAGTATGCAAAGAAAACAATGGTGCTTAAGCATTTGTGAAGAAATTCGCGAATTACAACGAATAGGAATCCATTTAATATATATTTGAAATACAAGATTTAAAACCGCTATAACTTTTGTGCGCAGCATCCGAATTTGTGAACGCGAACAGATTTCGAAGCAGCATATTTTTCTTAACCTATGTACCAAAAATCATAAATGTGCTCGCAAAAAAAATTTTCAAAAATTTTTTAATGGAATTTTAAAAGAATTTTGTAATTTCCCATATACATTATTGAATTTCCACAACGACTATTTATATCCATATGAAATCATACGCACAATATGATATGAAAAATCGAAAAATTACAAAATTGGGATTTTGTTCTCTGGTTAGACAAACTGAGCAAGCAATGTTAAGCATTATTTTACGTTTGTATAGATTGGGGTTATGTGAATTAAAAACAAAATGGCATATTTTTCTTTATCGGCGTAATTAATTTTAATCTGCATACGTATATATTTATGGGGAAACTATTTTTTCTAAAATCCATTTTGTCAAATCTTCGTCCTTGTGAAAGGGATTTGTTTAATATATTGAAACTAATTTCCATTTTGCTATATAAAAATGTAAAATTTGATAAGACATATTGTATAGATTTTGCCGTTTGAGATATTATTTCCAGTCCTCCGTCAAACATATAATTTACTTAATCGTATCCACGAAACCCCTCCCCCCCTTGAATAAATCACTTTGGTTACTTTTCACTAACATCTTTAAAGATATATTTATTTAAGTTGTTGCACAAGTGCGTCATTTTGAATGACGTTGTTATCGTAACGACAGCCACTGATGTTGTCGTCACCAAAGTTTCAGTGTCAAGCTATGTGTTGCAAATCAAACAAGTTACAGGATGCATAAAAATAACTTTGGTCACCAAAGTTGTAGCTATGGTTTAATACACTCACAACGAAGCATATGTGTACTAATTTCGAAAGTATTATCACATTGCTAAAGAAGAAAACTCTGGATATTTGTTGCAGTGCAGTTCTTTGCTACTCGGGTGTAGAGGAAAGAAAACATATTGAAAATTTTAAGTTGAAGCAAGACGCAACATATGGTAAAACTCTGTATACTATAACCCTTGTCGAAAATACTATGCACAGAATATAGTTTTCTTAGTATGAAGAAAATAGTTATCCGTCTAGAAAAACCTTGTAGCAGAGAGCTAC
Organism: Musca vetustissima; assembly: GCF_032173495.1. Taxonomy (NCBI): domain Eukaryota; kingdom Metazoa; phylum Arthropoda; class Insecta; order Diptera; family Muscidae; genus Musca; species Musca vetustissima. The sequence continues at coordinate 20,439 of NW_026882702.1, forward strand.
AATAATGTACTAAACTTCCGATTTGGGTGCACTGAAAAGGCTTTGCTTGTTCGATTTATACAAAATGTTGATTGCAAATTTCATTTTGTTGCACGCAAATCTCAGTATATGTAGTGAAAAATAAAATTTTCGTGCAATAATTTTAGTTCTGTACGGAAATTACATTTTGAGGTCGACAAGTTAGACACATGAATAACATTTTATTGCATTTAGCTTGCCAGTCGAACGTTTTATGATAATATGTATTTCAAACATGAACATTTAAATCAACCATTCACATGTCATTTTGAAATCTATGTAACATTAATTGGCAATCGGGAAGCGCGCTGTCCCAGATTTAATCTGAATCGTGCAAACGTTTGGTAGGATATATTAGGTTGGGGAAAAAGAAATCTATTATTTTTATATGAACTATAGGACTTTATTTAAGATGCACCGTTTTGTTGTATGATTTGTTGCCATTTTATAGGTACCTTCATAGTACCTCACTCACATAGAAGCAGTGTTGCCAATTTAGCACTTTTAGTGCTAGATTTAGCACTTTTTTAACTCGTTTGGCACCAAAAAATTTGATCTAGCACCTAGCACTTTTTTTTAGCATTTTCAATTTGATCCAGGATTTTTTTTTTAAAATTTTTAGTATAACTCAAAAAAAATTGTCGTTTTTTCGATTTTACATTGACACATTGAAGTTTTCGTATGTTTCACATGGTGGATTTGATTTTCTAACTTTTTTTCGAGTGAGCGGAGCCATATAGTCGGAAGGGGCTAGACCACAAGACTTAAATTATCTGCGAAACTAATTGCCGCTTCGGGGAAAAGTTCTGTGGGATATCCATTTCCTGGTGTTATAACTATACTACAATATCAGAATATAACAAGTATTATAAAAATATCTAATATTAATGGGGGCTCGTAGGAAAAAATTCATGTTATGATAGGACGTTGAACATACCGAAAAATACCCGAGAAAAAAGATATTGAAATTCTCAAAACATCTAACAGTGGAGCTACCGTTATATGGGGATATAGTAAAACAGAGATCAATGTTGATATTTTTGGAAGTGAGATTTAAAAGCTAATGAGAATACAAAATACTAAATTACAGCCAATTCGTTTGCAAAACCTATCCAAAATTCTCAAAATATTAACTTGGGGCAATATTAACAATTTTTAGTGCGGAAATGTGGTGACACCGTTATGAGAACCCAAAATACAAAATTAGAACCAATTTTATTGGGAAACATGCCAAAAATTCCCATGTCGTGGCGTACCATATTAGTCAATTACAGCCAATTCGGTCCAAAATGCCTAGAATGGCGAATACCGGGGGTACCGTTATATGGAGGGTACCCTGAAACTTGGGCCAATATTAATAATTTTTGCTACGGATATTCAATGACAACCCAAAATACATATCAAATTACAGCCAGTTCGATTGGAAAATGTTTCCAAAATACCGAATATTGGGGGTACCGTTATCAACCAATACTTGGACCGATATATTACATTTGCAATACCAAACATCCTAGAAGTACTAGCAATGTCTGTGTAACATATCAAAGCTCTATCGTGATTTCAACAGACGGACATCCGTAAATCGACATAGACTTTTATTCTGATGCAGAATATATAGACTTTGTGGTGTCTCCGGTGAATATTTCGAGGTGTTGCAAACGGAATGACAAATTTAATATAGACTCCACCTTATGGTGGTGTGGTAATGGTAATACTAAACACTATTAGAATATGTAGACGCCAGTAAATATTTACGTATAGCTCCCACACTCGGTCTCTGTTCTTCTAGAATAAATGTATACGGCATAGAATGCACATTTTGTATTTTTCACACAAAAATCTTGGACAATTCTACTCGATCAATATGCTTATTCATTTGCGTTTCCCCCATGTAGAATTTTGTGACCTCTAGAGACACCAGAAAAACATATAAAATGTTTTTGGTTGACTTCAACCGATTTTACCAAAAACAATAAGTGTCCCCACTGGCCAGAACCGCATATGTAAAATATCGTGACAAAGTTTCATAGATATTACCGTTACTTTGTTTACAAATGGCAATGTGCAGGCGGACAGACACACACATGTCGACTGAACTAGTCGAGATATGACGATCCGTATACTAAAATGTGAGACCAGTACAAATATTTCGTGAAATTACTTATAATACCCTCACAACATAGCTGTTAATTTGTATTTCCTTATTCGTATTTAAGTATATAAATATTTTTTTAAGAAATATAGATATCATTATAAACTACAATAAAATTTCTTTATATTAATTTTTAGCAATTTTTTCTGGCACTTTTCTAAATTTTTTAGCATTTTTTAGCATATTTTTCAACAAAATCTAGCATTTTTTCTCTATCCAGTTTTGGCAACTATGCATAGAAGTTTGCTCTCTTTTTGCAAAAAACTCTAGTAGTCGACTTTCACAATCCACCACAATTTTCATTAAAGAAATTTTGCAATGTAAGAAAAATATGATAATCGATTGGTGCCAAGTCCGGACTGTATGGTCGATGCATTTAAACTTCTCAACCAAGCTCCCGATGTTTCTGGTGAGCAACTGTAGATGTGTGTGGCTAGCGTTGTTGCTATCTTCAAAGTCCCCATATATCTGTCAATTTGCACGAAATTTAGTATAACGTACTGAATTTAGCTTAGAATGATGTCTGCCAAGTTTCGAGAAAATCGGTCCAGACTTAGATATAGCTCCCATTTATAGTTTCGTCCGATTTGATGTAAATGGTGCACCAAAGTCCCTATATATCCTTCGATTTGCACCAAATTTGGCATAACGTACTGATTTGAGCCTAGAGTGATGTCCGCCAAGTTTCAAGAAAATCGGTTTTGACTTAGATATAGCTCCAATATATATTTTAGTCGGATTTAATGTAAATTTAGTCCAGAATGATGGGTGCCAAGTTTCGTGAAAATCGGTTGAGATTTAGATATAGCTCCCTTTTATTATAGATTGATTTTAAGCAATTGACGCACCAAGGAATCAATAGGCTGGTACGAACAAAACGTACAAAAATTAGTATAACATAACCTTTGACAAGTTTCGTTGAAATCGCTTCATATTTGGATATAGCTTCCATATATATTTTCGCCCGATTTTAAGTAAATTGGGTATAAAACTCCTGATGTTAGTCAGATTGATATCAAATTTTGCACAACGTACAAAATTGAGCATAGACTTGTTGCGTTTTCTAGAAGTACAGGCATAGTCCAACGAATGACCTATTTATATTTGTTTGAAGTTGATTTATATACTTCTGTCCCATTGTAACAAACGAAAGACATGTTTATGGATAGATCTTGGTAGATTCACATTTAGATAAATATCATCAGCTTTTTAATATACCCATAGTGGTGAAGGGTATCATATAGTCGGCCCCGTCTGACTTTACTACTTTCTTTACTGGTTTGACAATGTTTCTTTTTTTGGCCGACAACTTGAAGTGGATGTGAACCTATGTAACATTAAACAACAATGTTAAATTAAAATCAAGTTGTTAAAAATGTGAGTATATAACATATCCGATTACAACATTATACGATTTAGAGTTAAGATATAAAACAATTAAAAGAAGGTATACGGCATTAACATTGGGCAAACTCTTCCCCCATAACTGTCAAAAACTATTTATAGTATATATTGCAAACATATACAAATCTCTAACGGAAATCTGAAAAGTAATTAACAATTTGTTTAAAAATGAAATATACCTATAACTGAGCGGAAACCACTACATTTCTATGCCAAATCTACAATTTTTCGAGTTATATACTGATTTCAATATAAAAATCAAAAGGACAGGTGGACATGAACGAAATGATATTTTAATGAACCATTTCAGTGTTTTTGTCGAATATATTCGATATTTGAATGTACTCTCTTTCTTTACGATTTTTCGGTTATCCTCTGTACCGTTACTTTTGATGTTTTTGTTTTTGCTAAAAGACAGACGAAACTGGCCGAGGGTTAAAGTGACAATTGCTATTTTTTCTAAACTATGTCCCTTTATATGATTTTAAATAAAACAAGTGAAAAAGCGTTAAGTTCGGCCGGGCCGAACTTTGGATACCATCCACCATAGATATACTGACAGGTACTAGAAATGAAAATATAGGGAATATACCAAAAACTGGACCTATACAAACATTTCTAAAAATTATGTAAATTATTATGTAAATCTTAACACAAATTTCAGAAATTTATTTATAATGGATAATTATACTCTCAGCATTATGGTTAATGAGGGTGTATACACTTTATCACGGTGAAAATGTGCCTCAATGTCGTTCTAGACCCCATGTTTCTTTGGACCAAATTCGTTTCAGAAAATTTAGATTTCATCCAAATTTAGTTAATATTCGAAGATGGTGAAAATTGGTCCAATTCTTCTGGAACCTCCACACAGAGACTAGGTCTAAATGCGGCTATAAATCATTATCGAACCTTACGTTCTAATTTTTTATATCGCTATCCTCCGCAGGTGAAATGATTACAACAGAGTCTTAGAACCAAACGCAAAACGCGGAACAAATCAGATAAATATTTTAATATAAAAAAGGGGGTTATATGGGAACTACCCCAAAAAGGCAGCGACTACAAAATACCAAATTGCAGCAAATTCGACTGAAAAACGCGCTCAAGAACCCCAAAATATGGAAAATTGGGGGTTCCCTTATAAGGGGGCTATCCGAAAAAATTGACCTATACCTATAATTTTTTGTGGAGAGATTTGCTACGCAATAAGAATTCAAAGTACCAAATTTCAGCGAATTCGGTTGAAAAACACGCTCAGGAACCTCAAAATACCGAAAATTGGGGGGTACCCTTATATGGGAGCTATGCCTAAACGTGGACCGATATATCCCATCTTCGAACTTGACCTGCCTGCAGACAAAAGACAACTTTGTGCAAAATTTCAGCACCCTATCTCAATTCCTTCAGAAGATAGCGTGATTACAACAGACGGACGGACGGACAGACGGACGGACAGAGGGACGGACATGGCTAGATCGTCTTAGAATTTTACCCTGATCAAGAATATATATACTTTATAGGGTCGGAAATGAATATTTCGATGTGTTACAAACGGAATGACAAAATTAATATACCCTCCATACTATGGTGGAGGGTATAAAAAGGGGGTTATATGGGGACTACCCCAAAAAGGCAGCGAATATTCAAAATTTTTGGTAGGGAGATTTGTTACCATATACGACTACAAAATACCAAATTGCAGCAAATTCGACTGAAAAACGCGCTCACGAACACCAAAATATCGAAAATTGGGGGTTCCCTTATATGGGGGCTATCCGAAAAAATTGACCTATACCTATAATTTTTTGTGGAGAGATTTGCTACGCAATAAGAACTCAAAGTACCAAATTTCAGCGAATTCGGTTGAAAAACACGCTCAGGAACCTCAAAATACCGAAAATTGGGGGGTACCCTTATATGGGAGCTATGCCTAAACGTGAACCGATATATCCCATCTTCGAACTTGACCTGCCTGCAGACAAAAGACAACTTTGTGCAAAATTTCAGCACCCTATCTCAATTCCTTCAGAAGATAGCGTGATTACAACAGACGGACGGACGGACAGACGGACAGACGGACGGACATGGCTAGATCGTCTTAGAATTTTACCCTGATCAAGAATATATATACTTTATAGGGTCGGAAATGAATATTTCGATGTGTTACAAACGGAATGACAAAATTAATATACCCTCCATACTATGGTGGAGGGTATAAAAAGGGGGTTATATGGGGACTACCCCAAAAAGGCAGCGAATATTCAAAATTTTTGGTAGGGAGATTTGTTACCATATACGACTACAAAATACCAAATTGCAGCAAATTCGACTGAAAAACGCGCTCAAGAACCACAAAATATCGAAAATTGGGGGTTCCCTTATATGGGGGCTATCCGAAAAAAATTGACCTATACCTATAATTTTTTGTGGAGAGATTTGCTACGCAATAAGAACTCAAAGTACCAAATTTCAGCGAATTCGGTTGAAAAACACGCTCAGGAACCTCAAAATACCGAAAATGGGGGGGGACCCTTATATGGGAGCTATGCCTAAACGTGGACCGATATATCCCATCTTCGAACTTGACCTGCCTGCAGACAAAAGACAACTTTGTGCAAAATTTCAGCATCCTATCTCAATTCCTTCAGAAGATAGCGTGATTACAACAGACGGACGGACGGACAGACGGACGGACATGGCTAGATCGTCTTAGAATTTTACCCTGATCAAGAATATATATACTTTATAGGGTCGGAAATGAATATTTCGATGTGTTACAAACGGAATGACAAAATTAATATACCCTCCATACTATGGTGGAGGGTATAAAAAGGGGGTTATATGGGGACTACCCAAAAAGGCAGCGAATATTAAAAATTTTTGGTAGGGAGATTTGTTACCATATACGACTACAAAATACCAAATTGCAGCAAATTCGACTGAAAAACGCGCTCAAGAACCCCAAAATATCGAAAATTGGGGGTTCCCTTATATGGGGGCTATCCGAAAAAATTGACCTATACCTATAATTTTTTGTGGAGAGATTTGCTACGCAATAAGAACTCAAAGTACCAAATTTCAGCGAATTCGGTTGAAAAACACGCTCAGGAACCTCAAAATACCGAAAATTGGAGGGTACCCTTATGTGGGAGCTATGCCTAAACGTGGACCGATATATCCCATCTTCGAACTTGACCTGCCTGCAGACAAAAGACAACTTTGTGCAAAATTTCAGCTCCCTATCTCAATTCCTTCAGAAGATAGCGTGATTACAACAGACGGACGGACGGACAGACGGACGGACATGGCTAGATCGTCTTAGAATTTTACCCTGATCAAGAATATATATACTTTATAGGGTCGGAAATGAATATTTCGATGTGTTACAAACGGAATGACAAAATTAATATACCCTCCATACTATGGTGGAGGGTATAAAAAGGGGGTTATATGGGGACTACCCCAAAAAGGCAGCGAATATTCAAAATTTTTGGTAGGGAGATTTGTTACCATATACGACTACAAAATACCAAATTGCAGCAAATTCGACTGAAAAACGCGCTCAAGAACCCCAAAATATCGAAAATTGGGGGTTCCCTTATATGGGGGCTATCCGAAAAAATTGACCTATACCTATAATTTTTTGTGGAGAGATTTGCTACGCAATAAGAACTCAAAGTACCAAATTTCAGCGAATTCGGTTGAAAAACACGCTCAGGAACCTCAAAATACCGAAAATTGGAGGGTACCCTTATGTGGGAGCTATGCCTAAACGTGGACCGATATATCCCATCTTCGAACTTGACCTGCCTGCAGACAAAACACAACTTTGTGCAAAATTTCAGCTCCCTATCTCAATTCCTTCAGAAGATAGCGTGATTACAACAGACGGACGGACATGGCTAGATCGTCTTAGAATTTTACCCTGATCAAGAATATATATACTTTATAGGGTCGGAAATGAATATTTCGATGTGTTACAAACGGAATGACAAAATTAATATACCCTCCATACTATGGTGGAGGGTATAGAAAGGGGGTTATATGGGGACTACCCCAAAAAGGCAGCGAATATTCAAAATTTTTGGTAGGGATATTTGTTACCATATACGACTACAAAATACCAAATTGCAGCAAATTCGACTGAAAAACGCGCTCAAGAACCCCAAAATATCGAAAATTGGGGGTTCCCTTATATGGGGGCTATCCGAAAAAATTGACCTATACCTATAATTTTTTGTGGAGAGATTTGCTACGCAATGAGAACTCAAAGTACCAAATTTCAGCGAATTCGGTTGAAAAACACGCTCAGGAACCTCAAAATACCGAAAATTGGAGGGTACCCTTATGTGGGAGCTATGCCTAAACGTGGACCGATATATCCCATCTTCGAACTTGACCTGCCTGCAGACAAAAGACAACTTTGTGCAAAATTTCAGCTCCCTATCTCAATTCCTTCAGAAGATAGCGTGATTACAACAGACGGACGGACGGACAGACGGACGGACATGGCTAGATAGTCTTAGAATTTTACCCTGATCAAGAATATATATACTTTATAGGGTCGGAAATGAATATTTCGATGTGTTACAAACGGAATGACAAAATTAATATACCCTCCATACTATGGTGGAGGGTATAAAAATTTAGATTTTTATTCCGACAAATTTTTTTTTTGACACTGCAAGGGTTAAGAATCCTTCAAGAAGGGACAAATAAGATAATGTAAAAACGTTGGAGCAATCACGAAGCATGATCTTCTATTGAAAAAAAACTTTTGATGAAATAAGTTCTACCAAATTATAAACTGTTATGTGCTTGGGCCTGCATAAAAAGTATTAACTGATACCCCAGTTAATACTTTTTATTTTTCTTTTACCAACCTTATAATGACACAATATTGATAAGGCAAAACCACGTTTGCCGGGTCAGCTAGTAATAATATAACCAGTGAGAGGAGCAGTATTGTCGGACGGGGCCGACCATACGATACCCTACACAACTTCCATGAAAATCTAACTTTCTGTGGTTCTATATTCTAAGATTGGGCAATATTTCGCGATATTTGCACACTTTTGACTGGCTAGTGGTCAGCAAATGCTACTAATCAGTACAGCCCCTCTACATACTTGTCCAGATTCCCTTCACCGTGGGTTGTGTTGTGATGTTCGGCTTTCGACTCGAAAAGTACAAATAATTAAGTTTTCGGTCCACTTCATCCGAAAAATTATTATCTGATCGTCACCAAACATTTTAGGCGTTGTCCTTTACCATAACTGGAACCTCATGGAACATTCCAAAGCGATCCGTGCTATATTTCCGCCCTCCATGAATACGTATACGTATGAATACGTATGCACCTGTAAATATTTAAGTGTAACTCCCGCATCCGAGTACCTACGACAATATAATTGGTATCAGTTAAAACATCATCTTGGATATACTATCAACTTCTCGGGTCTACGTCCTTCAGTGGTAAATATATACTCTATAGAATACAAATGTTGTCATTTTTCACACAAAAGTTAGGGTCCATTTGACCCGCTAAATATTGACCGATCTTTATCAAAACAGGCATGCTTATTCTCTGGCCCGATCCGGTATGGTATATGGTAAAAAATCTCCCTACCAAAAATTATTAATATTCACTCCATTTTAGGCGTAGTCCCCATATAACCCCATTTTTATACCCTCCACCATAGTATGGAGGGTAAATTAGTTTTGTTTTTCCGTTTGTAACTCATCGAAATAATCATTTCCGACTCTATAATGTATATACATTCTTGATCAGCGTAAAATTCTATGACGATCTAAGCATGTCCGCCTGTCCGTCTGGTGTAATCACTCTAGCGTCTAAACGAATTGAGATAGATCGCCGAAATTTTGCGTAGAGTCGTCTTTTATCTGCAGGCAGGTCAAGTTCGAAGATGGGATATATCGGTCCACGTTTAGGCATAGCTCCCATATAACAGTACCCCCCAATTTTCGGTATTTTGAGGTTCTTGATCTTGTTTTACAACCGAATTCGCTGAAATTTGGTACTTTGAGTTCTTATTGGGTAGCAAATGTCCCCACCGAAAATTATAAATGTAGGTTAATTTTTTCGGATAGCCCCATATAAGGGTTCCCCCAATTTTCGTTATTTTGGGGATCTTGAGCGCGTTTTTCAACCGAATTCGCTGCAATTTGCAATTTTGTAGTCGTATATGGTAAAAAATCTCCCTACCAAAAATTATTAATATTCACCCCATTTTAGGGGTAGTCCCCATATAACCCCATTTTTATACCCTCCACCATAGTATGGAGGGTATATTAGTTTTGTTTTTCCGTTTGTAACGCATCGAAATAATCATTTCCGACCATATAAAGTATATATATTCTTGATCAGTGTAAAATTCTATGACAATTTAAGCATGTCCATCTGTCCGTCTGTTGTAATCACTCTAGCGTCTACACGAATTGAGATAGATCGCCAAAATTTTGCATAGAGTCGTCTTTTGTCTGCAGGCAGGTCAAGTTCGAAACTGGAATATATCGGTCCTTGTTTAGGCCTAGCTCCCATATAAGGGTCCTCCCCAATTTTCGGTATTTTGGGGATCTTGAGCGCGTTTTTCAACCGAATTCGATGAAATTTGGTACATTGGGTTCTTATTTGGTACCAAATATATACACAAAAAATTCTAAACATCGGTCCACTTTTTCTGATAGCCCCATATAAGGGTACCCCCCAATTTTCTGTATTTTGAAGTTCTTGAGTGTGTTTTTCAACCGACTTCGCTGAAATTTGGTATTTGAGTTCGTATTGGATAGCAAATCTCCCCATATAAGGGTACGCCCCCCCCCCAATTTTCGGTATTTTGGAGTTCTTAAGTGCGTTTTTCAACCGAATTCGCTGAAATTTGGTACATTGGGTTCTGATTTTGAGCCAAATGTCTAAACCAAAAATTATAAACATCGGTCCACTTTTACTGATAACCCCTATAAAAGGGTACCCCCAATTTTCGGTATTTTGGGGTTCTTGAGCGCGTTTTTCAACCGAATTGTCTGTAATTTGGTATTTTGTAGTCGTATATGGTAACAAAATCTCACTACCAAAAAAATAATAATATTCGCCACATTTTAGGGGCAGTCCCCATATAACCCCATTTTTTATATTAAAATAGTTAGCTAATTTTTTCCGTGTGTTGGGGTTATCCCCATATAGCTGTATTCGTGATGTACGGTATTGGGATTCAAAACTAAATTATTAGCTTGGAACTTGAGCAATATCGGCCCTTAATGAGGCATAACCTCTTATAATTCCTAATTCCTACACAATGTTTTCAATATTGGTTCCGCTTTAGTATGTATCATATAAATTTGCCCTCTAATATATAAATTTGCCCCTACCATGCGGTTGTAATATATGTCAACATTTTGGGGTTTTGAGATTTTAGGAAAAACCCCCATTGAAATTGCTTATATTTATATTTGGTTTACAACAATCGATTGGTAGAATTGTAGTTATACCTATGTTCCCTATATTTCCATTTCAAAAATTTTTCAGTATTTCTATGGTGGAGGGTATCCAAAGTTCGGCCCGGCCGAACTTAACGCTTTTTCGATTGTTTTTTTTTTTCTTTTTGTTGTACTGTGCTGCTCATGTCAATGTTTTGCATTTCCTTTAGGAAATATTATATTAAATTTGGAAGCGAATCTAAACATAAAGTGAACACAACACAATTAGAAAGGTGTATTCCTTTCGTGAATATTTAACACTGAACTGATTGAAAACAATGTGTGTCAACATTGTAGACCCAATTCACTGCGTTATGCACAACATGTGTCACTCAGGCAGACGTTGGAACATACTGACAGGTATGTTTAAATATACTCAAAAATTTATTCTATGTATATGCTCAATATTAAGTGTGTGCCTATTTTGTTTCCTTCCTCATGTTATAACCATATAATAAAAAAAGTTTTTTCCACCAAAGGCCAAATGCGATGGTATCCTTGGTATCCGTTTTGTAGTGCTAATGATTCGTTCGTAAGTTTTCCATAGATACCTATAGTGACCCGGCAAAATTGTTCATTAAACCACAACCACAAAAAAGTTGAATCGAACAGAACTTGGCAAATTTATACGCTAATAAAGGATACATATAGTGATCCGGCAAAATTGTCCTAGGAGCAACTGCGTCTACTGGAAATATATTTTTCAAAGGATTTCTTCATACGGCTGAATCGTCCAGACCTCTACAACGTTTTTGTAATGCTAATGCTCTTCATAATATTTTCCTTTATATTTATTGTTTTGAAAGAGTTTTCAAAGAGTACACTAAACAGCTCATATATAAATTTTTGTATTGCATATTTAATTCTAATCTCTTTCCACTTTCTCTTTACTTATTTTCTGTTGTTAGCACATCTAATAATCTGATGATTGATAGGTAATATTATTCATAGGCATTTAATATATTCATATCCACGTGGATTTCTTATTAACATACCATAAATAAAATATATAGCAAATACATGTTATTAATATGCTAATTACAATTTATGAGCACAAATAACCAGTTTTTAATGAATTGTCCATACAGTATAATAAGCGAACAAATATATAATATAATGTAGCATTTCATTTGTGGTGAAGGGTATACCACACTGTGGTACAGAGTATTATGTCTTTGTTTGCTTGTAACAGGCAAAAATAAACGAGATCACTTTCTAAATCAATTTATGCATGTCCGTCCGTCTGTCCATGATACATTTTAAACAAAGTATTATGTTCAGATAGACATAGCTCCCCACTAAACTTTGTCCGATTGAGACAAATTTTTGCAAAGCGTACTGAATTTGATTCAAATGGATGTATGTGTTTTATTATATTGTACATATATATATATATATATATATATGGGCATTATTTCCAATTTTTATACCCTTCACCATACTGTGGTACAGGGTATTATGTCTTTGTGCATATGTTTGTAAGGTAAATGGTGCAACAAAGTACCTATATATCGTTAGCTAAAATGCAAAAAGTCGTAACTAACAAAAGCATAATTGTGTAGGAGAAGCAAAAAACTGTTTTCAATGAAAACTATAAACATGTCATGTGTAATGAAAAAGTATGCCCGGTAGGGTGATATTGCATATGACGAATAATAGACTATAATTTTTTTTTAAAAAATTTAGTTATTTAGTGAATTTTTTGTTAGTTACGCCTTTTTGCATTTATCAAATAAACCCACTTGTAGTTACGTCTTTTTGTTCTTTGTTAATAGAAGCGCCTTTTTTGACCGCAGACGTGTAAAACTTTGTCAACACATGTAGTTTATTGGCATTCACAATATTCATTCAAAAAGTCAATTTTCAATTTTTTGTTAGTTACGCCTTTTTGCATTTTAGCGGACGATATGTTTCGATTTGCACAAAATTTGGCATAGCGTAATGAAATATGTCTAGAATGATGTGTGTTATGTTTCCTGGAAATCGGTCCCATATATATGTTCGTTCGATTTTATGTAATTGGTGCACCAAAGTCCATATATATCTTCGATTTGCACGATTTTGGTATGGGGTACTAAATTAAGTCGAGAATGATGTTGCTTAGCTTCAAAAAAGATCCAGCTAGGCCGATTTACACAACGTACTGATGTAATATAAATTAGTCTCTAGCAAGTTTCCTTGAAATCGGTTCAGATATATTCTACATATGTTAGGATACATATGTAGAATATACCCAAAGTGGTGAAGTGTATCAGATAGTCGGCCCAGTCCGACTTTACTACTTTTCTTACTGGTTTAACATAGCAGAATGCGAGGTTCACCCTTATGACTCGGGAATTACTTAAGTATATGAAAAGAAGTAAATAGTTTTGGGTTAATTGATCCGTCGTTGCAAACTTTTCATGATGTATACCTCCAAACTTTATTTTGGTGGAAGCTGTGTCTACTTTAATGTAAACCAGTAAGATGATACCCTTCATAACTATGAGTATATTCTTCGTATCCTAAAATACGTCGCCTATTCGAAGGAACATTGACATGAAATTGAACGAACGAATTGAATGTATGATCTTTATCTATATCTAAGCCGACTAACATCAATCGCAGCACAAGTCATTCTGCAACTTATGCACTGTTTAAAATTTAATCTTAATCAGACAGCCATTGATTATTTGGTGTACAATTAACATGAATAAGTAAAAATTATGTATAGAACGATCCTATATCTATATCTGAACCTATTGCCAGCGATTAATTTATATTAACTTCAGTACGTTGTGTCAATCAGCCTTGGTATGGACCTTTAGTGCACCATTTACTTAATATCGAACGATTTTTACGAAATTTTGCTCATATCATTCTATAGTTAATTCAGTACGCTATACCAAAATCGAAAAATATATGGGGACTTTGGTGCATCATTTACATAAAATCGGACGAATATATATATATAGGAGTTATATCTAAATTTGAACCATTTTCACGAAACTTTGCATACATTATTCTAGACTTAATATAGTACACTATGTCAAAGTGAGTGCAAATCAAAAGATATGCAGGGACTTTGGTGCACACTTTGCCTAAAATCGGACGAAAATATATATGGTAGCTATATCCAATTGTGAACCGATTTTCAAGAAATTTATCACACATCGTTTTAGACTTAATTCAGTACGCTGTGCCAAAATTCCTTCAAATTGAATGATTTTCAGGGACTATTTACCTAAAACCGGGCGAAGCTATATATGGAAGCTATATCTAAATCTGAACCGATTTTCACTAAACTTAGCACAAGTCAATCTATACTTAATTCAGTACGCTATGCCAAATTTCGTGCAAATCGAAAGATATATGGGGACTTTGTGCACCATTTACCTAAAATCGGGCGAAACTATATATGAGAGCTATATCTAAATCTGCATCCATTTTCACGATTAAGTGTGCCAAATTTCATCCAAATCGGATTATAAGTGCCACCTGAACTTTGTTTACAAATTAACATCAACAGACGGACGGACGGACGGACATGCATAAATCGACTCAGAAAGTGATTCTATGCATATTCTCAAACCATGGGTCTTTCTCGATTATTTTTACCTGTTACAAACATATGCACAGAGACATAATACCCTGTACCACAGTGTGGTGAAGGGTATAAAAATGTGTAAAAACAAGTTGAGGCGAATCAGTTTTTATATGTTCTCTATCGATTCGTGACTAAGCCAGTCATTTCTTCATGTCAAAGTAAATGTAGAAGCCTACAAAATGAGGAATACGTCTCTTATGTATTACTTTTCAAAATTTTATTTGCATCTACCTTTAAATCATGCTGACATTTTGAAGCTCGATTTTGAGTATTTTTGAATTGACTTCTATTTATACCCTTCACCACACTGTGGTACAGGGTATTATGTCTTTGTGCATATGTTTGTAACAGGCAAAAGGAAACAAAATAGACGCATGGTTCCTTTTGAGAATATGCATAGAATCACTTTTTAAGTCGATTTAAGCATGTTCGTCCGTCCGTACGTCCGTCTGTCCATCAGTCTGTCTGTCCATGTATTTTGTGAGTAAAGTACAAATCGCATTTATGATCCGAATTGGATGAAATTTGGCACAGCTCATTTGTTTGGCCCAAGGACGAACCCTATTGAAATTGGTTCAGATTTAGATATAGCTCCCATACATATTTTCGTCCGATTTAAGGTAAATGATGTACCAAAGTCCCTATATATCTTTCGATTTGCACAAAATTTGGATAACGTAGTGAATTGGGCCTAGAGTGATGTCTGCCAAGTTTCGTGAAAATCGGTCAGGATTTAGATATAGCTCCCATATATAGTTTCGTCCGATTTCATGTAAATGGTGCACCAAAGTCCCTATATATATTTCGATTTGCACAAAATTTGGCATAACGTACTGAAGTGAGCCTAGAGTGATGTCTGCCAAGTTTCATGAAAATCGGCCCAGATTTAGATATAGCTCCCATATATAGTTTTGTCCGATTTCATGTAAATTGAGCACAAAAGTCCCTATATATCTTTTGATTGCACGAAATTTTGCATAACGTACTGAGTTGAGCCTAGAGTGATGTCTGCCAAGTTTCGTGAAAATCGGTCCAGATTTATATAGAGCTCCCATATATAGTTTCGTCCGATTTTATGTAAATGGTGCACCAAAGTCCCTATATATCTTTCGATTTGCACAAAATTTGGCATAGCGTTCTGAATTGATGCAGAACCCTATTGAAATTGGAGAAAATCGGTTCAGATTTAGATATAGCTCCCATATCTAGTTTCGTCCGATTTAATGTAAATAGTGCACCAAACACATAAAATTGGTCCGATTGAAGCAAAATTTTGGACGGAGTACTCAATTAAGTCCCAACTGATGTATTCGAAACTGATGTATTCTACAATGACGTGTGCTAAGTTTCGTGAAAATCGGTTCAGATTTAGATATAGCTCCCATATATAGTTTCGGCCGATTTTAGGTAAATGGTTCACGAAAGTCCCTATGTCCTTAGATTTCCATGAAATTTGGCATAGCGTACTGAATTGAGTCTAGAATGATTTGTGTAAAATGTCTTGAAGATCGGTTCAGATTTAGATATAGCTCCCATATATATGTTCGCCTGATATAATGTAAATGGTATACCTATATATATATATATATCCCTATATATCTTTCGATTTGCACGAAATTTGGCATATCATACTAGATTGAGTCTAGAATGAGTCTGTGGCAAGTTTCGTTGAAATCGTTCATATTTGGATATAGCTTTTTTATCCAATTTAAATAAATGGTTCACCAAACTCCTCATGATTATAATATTGACATGAAATGTACAACGTTTAAAAATATTTTTTGTTTTACAGGTGTATTTATCATTAACACATTAAAATAATTAGTAAGTACTATAAATCAAATAATATGCGCGATTGCATCACATATTTACCAATTTAGGAATAAAAACTATACGTTCATTCAGTAAACACAAGTGCAGATAATGTGGTATACCTTGAGTCTGTATGTATCATTAC
This sequence comes from Musca vetustissima, assembly GCF_032173495.1. NCBI lineage: Eukaryota > Metazoa > Arthropoda > Insecta > Diptera > Muscidae > Musca > Musca vetustissima. The sequence continues at coordinate 37,056 of NW_026882702.1, forward strand.
TATTTCAAACATTTGTCCTCTACGAGAGCCTACCATGGATCACAAGGATGAAAAACAAAGGCTATGAGTTTTAACAACTTCTCCATAGAAAAATTAAATATTGCCTTAAAAAATCTTAACAGACATATATCTAGAGCTAATTCACATTCATTAACAACAATACATTAAAAAGGATTAAAATCACTTTTAATGAAATTTCAAATATTTTCGCAAATATCTCTTAAATTGTAAGAATAATATTATTTTCAAATTGATACGTGGAAAGAAAGACATGTAGCATGATAAATGTAATTTTTTTTAATTTAATCGGATAAAAATAAAAATTTGGCAATCTAAACACAATGGGTATACCACATTACCATCACCTACTATATATATACTTGATCAAAATAAAATTTTAAGTCGATTTATACATGTCAGTCAGTCCGGAATTCGTTTGGCAAAACATTGAAGTCCCGTGGTAGGCTATAATTATATGGTTGGCACTGGTTTTACATTTACAAATCAAATCACTCGTTTTCCTTACGAAGAATTAAATGGGTCAAAGTGAAATCGAAAAACTACTACTTTTCGATGCTAAACGAGTTAAAATAATGCTAATCGAGCACTATAAATGATAAATTGGCAACAATTATTACGATTTTAATGTGTTTCGTTTACCCACGCTTTGTAAGAAAATCAATCTTAGTTCGTAGCACCTCATTGACAACTTAGGTGAAAACTTAACAATCACATCCCTTCGACAAACATCGTCAAATGATCTCTCCAAAAATATGTGGGAGCCTTAAGATATTTTCAATAACTTAAATATTAATATACAGTTTTAAAATGTAACCATTACATAGTATATGGGACATACGGGGGAAAAAATATATTCAATTCGAAGAAAGAAGGACAATCCTATCCATATCTTGATAGGAATTCAATCAGGAAAATTTAACAAGTAGCGAGGAATTAAGGTAGTATAAAAAATTGAGTAAATATTCGTCCCAAAAATTGTAAAATCCAAATTACATGCTGCGAAAAATTCTTGTGTAATTTTCTTCTTCCTCACTAAGTATATTATATGTGTTGGTTCACTCTTTTCCACCAACACATATATGTGTACACTAGGGATATGATTTTCTGACTCTTTTCACAAAAATGTTTTTCTGTACCAGGAATGTATGAACTTTTGCCTATTCATGACTAAATAACTGAAAAATGTGTAAATTTTTTTTTTGTTTCAAAAGCTGCATAAATTAAAAACAATATGAGACATTGGTCATGGCAATCGATGAATATTTGATGTTTCTTTTAACAATTTAACTGCATTTCTTTGCAGTCTAAAATGACTCAAAAGTGTTTAAAAAAAATTCAAATTATTTTTGGTAGAAGTTATTTTAAAATAACATAAGAACTCATTACAATATTATGAGTGATGCGTGATTGTAAAAAGTCATAACCCTAACGTTCACAGCAACGCATAATTATGCATTCTGCCCTTGATACATTGAATCAAATACTGAAAATAGCATACATTGATTGCTCAGGAACCCCAAAGATGAAGAACTTCCATTAAAGCAATATTATCTTTAGTGTTGTTGCTCAGTTTTCATAGAACAATATATACTTGCCTGCAAGGAATGCACGTTCCAATAAGGATACATATATAATTTATGCAGGTGTGTTAACATTATGCATACACCCATACATACACTGGCACATACTACTATACATGATTTGATGTAATAGATGTTGGATCATATGTGGATACGAGGTAGGAATTGAAACCAAACGTGTAATTTTAAAGGGAAGACTTCTCTTAGTTTAGTTGGATCTTGAGAAAAGTGAAAATGTGGAATTCTATGGTTATGTTTTTAGGAATGTGTTACGATGTGTGCTTGTATGTTTTACAATGTTCGTAGAAAGCATACATTATGCACCTTGTTGTTAGATGTTGACACAATATGCAGTATATTACAATAGGATACATAAATTTTCCCTCTTATTTATTTCAAATAAAAATTTTTGAAGGGGTCTAGGGGATTTGTGTTCTTTGTGTTCTCAATTCCAAATCTTCCTACAACACAATTGTTCGAACCAAATGTAGGTATTTTGACAAGGAATTTGGACACCTTTCCAAAAAAATTAGTTATTATTTAGTATTTTAAATTCTCATTGGGTACCAGAAACAAGAGATATTAAGTCAAGTTTCGAGGTAAACCCCATATAAGTAGACCCCAATTATATGGTATTTTGTGCACGCTTTCCAACCGATATTTATAAGAGATTTACGTTGTGCAAAATTTCATAGTAAACGCCCTAACTTTGGGTTTTTTGTGCACCTTTTACTTAAAATCGGACGAAACTATATGAAGGAGCTATATCTAAATCTGAACCGATTTCAACAAAACTTGTCACACTTTATGTTATATTATCTTCCGTACGTTGTGAAAAATTTTGTGCCACTCGCATCCACCTGTGAAATTCGGTGCAGAGTTTATATCTAATTTCTAGGTTATACTAACCTCAAAACGTTATGCAAAATATTGTGTCAAAATATATATGGGAGCCATATCTAAATCTGAACCGATTTTCAGGAAACTTAACACATAACATTAATGACCTAATTCAGTACACTATGCCAAATTTCGTGCAAATCGAAAGATGTATAGGGACTTTGGTGTACCATTTACCTTAAATCGGACGAAAATATATATGGGAACCATATCTAAATCTGAACCGATATTCAGAAAACTTAACACACATCATTATTGACCTATTTCAGTACACAATGCCAAATTTCGTGCAAATAGAAAAATATATAGGGACTTTGGTACATCATTTACATAAAATAAAATATGGGAGCTATATCTAAATCTGGTCCGATTTTCAGGAAACTTAAAACACATCATTCTAGACCTAATTCAGTACGCTGTGTCAAATTTCGTGCATATCGAAAGATATATATAGGGTTCGTCCTTGGGCCAAATAAGTAACCTGTGCCAAATTGCATCCAATTCGGATCATAAATGCGACCTGTACTTTGTTTACAATTTAACATGGACAGACAGACGGACGGACAGAAGGACGGAAAGTGATTATATGCATACTCTCAAAAGGAAACATGTGTCTATCTCGTTTCCTTTTGCCTGTTTCAAACATACGCACAAAGACATAATACCCTGCACCACAGTGTGGTGAAGGGTATAAAAATAAGGAAGATCTTCGCCGATTGGCTTTATCCTAGTTCATACGATAGCTATACACTCACAGAGAAACGTGTAAAGATTTGGAATCAATTGGGTTATTAGTTTTTGAGTTATCGTGCCAGCCATTCGCAAAAGAGAAAAACGCGTTGAAAGTTTGAGAAGCCCTTTAGCCGTCACTTGATGTTGACACAATAAATCGGCTACATCTTTAAGAGTTCTTGAGATTTACTCTTGAAATGTTGTAGGGACATTCTTGAATTAGTATAGTTTCGAATCAAATCAAAAAAATTGTTGACCCCGGGGGGGGGGGGGGGGGTCCCCTTAAGAAAAGATTTACACATCTGAAGTTTTGTTGAAATCGGTTTAAATTAAGATATAGCTCCCACATATATTTGAGTACGATTTTAAGTAAATGGTGCACCAAGGCCTTATGTGTGTTGCATGGCATATAGAATTTAGTCTATAATAATGAGCGATAAAAAATCGGTTCATGTTTAGATATAGGTTTCATATATACTTTCACCCGATTTTATGTAAATGGTACTCCAAACTCCCAAGGTTTGTTGTAGAATGGCGTGTGTTAGGGTTTGCTGTAATCGGTTGTAATTTAGGGATAGCTCCTCCAAAAATTTCACAAATGGATATATCTCTCATATTTGATCTGCAACGATCTTTTTGCACATATGTAAACCAACGTTGCAACAAACAACTTTTAATCGACAATAGTAATGCTAAGGAAAATAAGTGCAATGATGTGTCTTTTATTGAAAGGTTAACTATTACAACATATCGCTAAGTTATACAACTTTTGCGGAACTTCAATATCGAATGTTATTCCCATACTGATAGTGTATCTCTCTAGAAGTTATGCTTGACAAGATTTGGTAGTTGCAAAATATGCATTTGAATCTTTTCAACGTTATGCAAATGGGAAAAAACTCAAACGTCCTTTTACAAATAAATGGCAAAAGTATTTTACAATTGATCCATAATATCGGGATGTGAGTATTGCTCCTTATGTGTGCAAATATGTTATCTTAAGGAATGTGTGGTGTATTTGTAACATATTGCAAAATTTACAAAAGTTTATATACTTATCAGAAGTTTCAGATATAAGTTA